>NC_056750.1:50509082-50809082 GCF_019279795.1 Protopterus annectens | reverse complement strand
TTTGCTGGAAGAGACGCATATTGGTGGCCAATACCTCACGGGCATTGGGGAAATATACATGATCACCGACATGTGCTGACATGGCATCCAGGAACTGGTGCAGTACCCTGGAGACTGATGCCTGTGATATCCCCATCATATCACCAGTTGGTCTCTGGGAGGTACCTGTTGCTAGTATTCTTAGGCCAACACATACCTTGGTTTCCACTGGGATGGGTTCCCCTCTGTTGGTTCTGTGTGTGAGGCGTGGCCTGCACAGCTCCACTATTTGCTGCAGGAGCTCTCTGTCCACTCTATAGCGCTCTACTATCTCCAGCTCATGTAACCCGTGGTAGGTGACCCTGGGCCTGTACATTCTTCTCCGTCTCCTCACTGTGGGTTGTCTGGCACCATCTGCATTGTCACCACCCTCAGCAAGTCGCCTATGTCTCATTATGACAGCTATGGCAGCCCCTAACATTTCTGCTCTGAGTTCAGCTTTTTCAGTTTTCACTTCTAATAGCTTACTCCTGTCTTGCAGTGTCTCTTGAGAGAAACATCTTGCACTGCTGTTTGCAGAGTTTTAAGTGTTGGGCTGAGCTACTATTCTGCCTGTCTAATTGCCTGCTTCTAATTGTTTTCACCTGATAGCTCCAGCAGTATTCCCTGCTAGCTTCCTACTAATTCTGTTGCTTCCTTTTTCCTTTCTGTTTCCTCAGGGGGGAGCAGCATGCATACCAGCAGATACACGCTCACAGTGGCTTACACACGCGCACACATGCTTACATGGTTCAGAATCTGCTTATTCGGGTTAAAATGAGCGCACACCCACGCAAACAGTGTTAAACATCTACCAACACGCTCCCACATGCTCAGTCTGCCTTACACGCGCTCACACTGTCTTACTCGCGCTTCATGGCGTGCACACATGCGCGTGCACGCCCAGCAAGAAACTTTGGTGTAGGCAACAGTGTACACCTTCCATTTCTTGACTTTCCCATGCTTATGTTGTGGCACTCCTATTTCCATGATATGTTTCTGACATCTGTCATGTAACTCTGACCTCTAATGAACTGCATTTCTTTCTGCCATTCCCCCCTGTGATGTCACCTATCTCCTACTCTGTTCCTCCTCCTTATGTAACTCTTACACTACTCAGAATGTGCTCATTTGCTATGTGACAGTGGAATTCAGTATGCTAACACTCATTTGCATCAGATTGCCTACTAATGCTTAGTTACATGTCTTAGACACAGCTTCCCCCCTTAGCAACCACTAAACGGTGGCCATGGTGTTTTTGGTCTGCTGGTCCCTGCATTGTAAATCCATGTATTGCATAAAACCCACATTTGTGGGTTTATAACCTTCATTTTTATGTTTTTATATAGCACAGCCCATTTGCGCGGGGCTGCGCTGTGTTTAAACGCTGGCGATCGCCAAAAAAAAATATTTATTTCTCATATTTGCATCGGGGTACTTTGCCAATGGCCACATATTTGGCCATCGGCATGCTGCCTGACACATATGCACCCTTTATTTGGAGCTGACATGGCTCCATTGTGTTTTTTGCAGAAACGTACTCAGTTGTCAACTGAGTACATTTCTGCAGCTAAAACGGCTCTTACACGGGCTGCTTTGGGCTTCCTGGATCGCTAATCTACCTCATTTGCATGCTATTTGGCTGCAAGTGAGGTGATTAGCTTATCCACGCCCACTCCATGTAAGAGACGTTTTAGCTGGTCTCTTACACAGACTTTGGGCTGTTCCTGGATGGCAAAGGCTGCATGGAGTCTTACACTACTCTTAGACTCTGTGCAAGCCTTCGTGAATCCTGCCCACTGTCTTTTTAACACATCTTTGGTAATTTTTAACCATATGAACCAATCTCGATCATCCTAACACATGTATATAATTTTATATGATATTTTGACTGAAACCAGAAGCAATGTTTGGATGAAGCAACCTATATCTGTATTACACTATACTATGTACTAATGTGTGACTTGTTTCTTCTTTGGCTATCCTATTTATTTTTGCATTTCACTTATGATTGTATTTTCTCTTGGTTCTATCTTTTTTATTATAATTGTAATTTCTTAAGTTTGTATTTTGTCATGCTATGTATTCATTGCAAATTGTGTGGCTTTTCTCCCCAGGCCTCTTCTAAAATTGGGTTTTCCACCCAGTCAGACTATCCTGGTAAACAAACATAACATAAATAAATAAATAAAAACCCTGTTCAAGACCTGTTGGACTTGGAAAAGGAGAAAAATGGGGATCTAATGGCAGGCAAGCAAAAATGGCTGAAATGTGCATTTTGCTAGAAGTACAGACAGGCCTGATCTGAGTAATTCACACAGGTACAGTAGAACCATAAAAGCCCCCACCTCTGTTGAGTCCCGGTCTCTATCATGGAACCAACTAGAGAATCTCTTCCATTTGGCTAGATATGATTGCCTAGTAGCACGTTTTCTAGTGTCCTTTAATACCTGTTGTATGTCCTTTCAACAGAGGTGTCTAAATGAGATTAAAACCTATCATTCGTACAGTCAGTGGTGCCTAGAAAGGAGTTGTGGTATTGTATGAGGAAGTCAGGAGTGTCAGAGAAGTATATAAGAGTGGTACAGGATATGTATGAGGGTAGTGTGACAGTGGTGAGGTCTGCGGTGGGAGTGATGGATGTGTTTAAGGTGGAGGGATTACATCAAGGATCAGCTCTGAGCCCTTTTTTATTTGCAATGGTGATGAACAGGTTGACAGACGAGATCAGACAGGAGTCCCCGTGGACTATGATGTTTGCAGATGACATTGTGATCTGTAGTGAGAGTAGGGATCAAGTTGAAGAAACCCTGGAGAGGTGGAGATATGCTCTAGAGAGGAGAGGAATGAAGGTCAGCAGGACTAGGACAGAATATATGTGTGTGAATGATAGGGAGGATAGAGGAATGGTGAGGATGCAGTGAGTAGAGCTGGCGAAGGTGGATGTGTTTAAATACTTGGGATCAACAGTTCAGAGTAATGGTGAGTGTGGAAGAGAGATGAAGAAGAGAGTACAGGCAGGGTGGAATGGGTGGAGTGTCAGGAGTGATTGTGACAGACTGGTACCAGTAAGAGTGAAAGGGAAGGTCTACAAGAGGGTAGTGAGACCAGCTATGCTATATGGGTTGGAGACAGTGGCATTGACAAAAAGGCAAGAGTCAGAGCTGGACGTGGCAAAGTTAAAGATGTTAAGATTTACACTGGGACAGGATTAGGCATCAGTATATTAGAGGGTCAGCTCAGGTTGGACAGTTTGGTGACAAAGCCAGAGAGGCGAGATTGCATTGGTTTGGACATGTGCTGAGGAGGGATGCTGAGTATATTGGGAAAAGGATGCTAAGGATGAAGCTGCCAGGTAAAAGGAAAAGAGGAAGGCCTAAGATAAGGTTCATGGATGTGGTGAAAGAGGACATGTAGGTGGTTGGTGTGACAGAGCAGGATGCAGAGGACAGGAAGAAATGGAAACAGATGATCTGCTGTGGCGACCCCTAATGGGAACAGCCGAAAGAGAAGAAGAAGTGCATGTATTTTAAACAAAAGCGATACTCACTCTATGACGTATGCTGATTGATTTTCTTTTTTTTTAATGTATTTGTTAACCAAGTAAACCCTCTAGACACAACCCTCTATTTAAGTGTGACCTGCAAACACAGTCTGGTTAAGTGATTTACTTGCAGTCATCTAGGAGACAAAGAGACTGAGGGAGTCATCTGTAGGCTACAGAATAAATCTTTTTTATCACCTTGAATTGTAATCTTGTGAATTAAACAACCAGACTTAATCTTTCTTCTTTCTCTTTTTGATTATGACAAGAAAAAGAGTACACTTAGTGTACATGATCTGTATTCAAGAATATCCCTACCACATTTTTGTGCTTTCTAGTCACTCAGAAAGATTACACTTACTGTACATGTAGTCTACACTTTGTGGTAACCTTTATAAGTCCCCCTTGATACTTAAGCCTGCAAAAAAAATCAGAAGGAAAACTAAAATTAGGAGGAAGAAGGCTAAGCTCTCTCAACCCAAGACTGGATCAGACAGTCAAGAGGAGAAGGGAAATACTTGCATCACACCACTAGTCTTACATAGACCCATTAAACCAGCACCGGCAAAAAATACACATAAATACATGAAAACATACTCAGAGGCTCTAAATAAAAATCTGCAAAACCAACAGAGACCTCCAAAGAAACATCCAAGCAACCTCCATCCCCCAACACAAACCATGAAACACATACTTCACAAAAACAGTGTGCCATGCAATCACAGCCCTTAAGGCAAAATAACATACCCAACATACTAGTAATAGGTGACGCTACAGTCAGGCACACTGACATCCCACTCACTAGGCTGAATAAGGAGAAGGTTACTGTTAGCTGCCTGTCAGGTGCCAGGATCCGCCACATAACACAAGCACTCATGTCACTCCAAAACAAGTACAAATATGACTCTGTCATTGTCCATGTTGGTGTGAATGACCTGAGCCGTACCTCCCTGGACTAAATGAAAAGAGACATGGAAGAGCTCTCTGATCATGTAGCCCAGGCCGGTATGACCCTGACCGTGAGCAGCATCCTGCCCTCACCAAGAATGATACCATGGTATAAAGAAAAAATTCTCGATTTCAACAATTGACTAAGTTTCTGGTGTCATTCAAAGGGGATCCAGTGTCTGTCTGCCTGGGATGATATGCTCGACAAGCCGCGCTACTTCGCTAGAGATGGCTTGCACCTGTCACCCTTAGGCTTTCAAATATTTACCAAGGCTCTTGCCACTCCCATAGTGCCTTTTTTAGGCAAGGCTCAAAAGACAAACCCGTGCCGTAAATAGCACAAGTAACAAAAAACTGAGGGTAATGCTACTCAATGCCAGAAGTCTAAACCTCAAAATGCATGCACTCGAGGCACTCCTCAGTATGGAGAAAATTGATATATGTGCAGTAACAGAAACCTGGTTTAAGGATCCAGAGAGCACACCAGCACCACCAGGTTACAAGTCATACTATACATTTCGGCCACAGAACCCAAACCGAAATACAAAAGGCGGGGGCGTATCCATATTCATCAAGGATACCAACACCTCCAGGTTAGTGGCACAGCACGATGCTTCAGAGATCATCCATGTGCAACTAACAATCGGCAAAACTGCAACTCAGATTGTAACTTGCTATAGATCATCCACCATGTCCCAGGACCCCCATTCTGCATTTCTGGAAACACTGGGAAACATAAAGGTCCTACCAAACACCCTAATATTGGGTGATTTCAATTACCCAAACATTAACAGGGAGAACTATTGAAGTACTAACTCCCTTGCCCAACTTTTCCTAGAATTTATAAACTCAAACACCCTGGTTCAACTGGTCAACACCCCCACTAGAGGTGACACTATATTGGACCTGGTCATCACCATCATGGACGGCCGGTGTTCCACACCAGAGGTCAACCCCTCGCTGGTTAGATCTGACCATAAACAAATCACATTGGATATTCCGCCCCCTCCCCCGGACAAAAAAGCCACCATGAAAAACTTTTCAAAAGCAAACTTCACGTTACTTAAGACTGAGGTGGAAAGTTTCAAAGCCCCCATGCTGAAGGATAACACTGTCCAAGTTGCAAAATCCTTTACTAATGCATTCTACAGGCAGCTACAAGAATGCATGGATCATGCCATCCCAAGCAAAACCAAGACTCACTCCTCCAAGAAAAGGAAACCAGTCTGGTGGACTCCTGCCATAAACAAGCTATACAATAGAAGGAGGAAACTAGTACAGAAAAGAGTAAAATCCTAAGAAGGGAAGACATCCCTGATCAGTATCAGCAAGAAACTACGATCCCTCATAAAATCATCCAAGGCGAGCTTTGAAAGAAAAATTGCCAAGGACTCCAAAGATAACCACAAGGCATTCTTTAGCTATGTCAAGAATGCTCAGATCTGCTCGGAGTTAGTGCAGAATGGCACAAAATACACTGAACCGACCAATATCGCCAACATCCTGGCAGACAGGTTCAGCGCAAACTTCACCACCATCTCACCCCCAAAAGGACCCATAACCATACCAGAAGAATGTAGAGTCCCTGAAACCACAGACACTCAGGTTAAAACAGCCTTCTCCAAAGCCAAAAACTCAGCATCAATGAGACCGGACAGTGTCCCAGGCTGCATCCTACACGAGCTCAAAGATGAACTAACCCCTCACCTAAACACACTCTTCTACATCAGCCTCTCCACAGGCTACATACCCATAGAGTGGCACACAGCAATGGTTATCCCGCTCCACAAAGGTGGAGCCACAACAGACCCTGGGAACTATCGTCCTATAAGCCTGACTAGCTTGGTCTGCAAGGCTATGGAGCGCATTATCATGGAACTCATTAACAGAGACATTGGGAACCTCCAAACACTGGACCCTACCCAGCTTGGCTTTGTTAAGGACAGCTCATGCCTCCTAAACCTGGTGGACTTCTTTGAGACAGTTACCAAGGCTATAGACGAGGAAAAGGTGGTACACACAGCCTACCTAGACCTCGCTAAGGCCTTTGACACCATTCCCCATTCTGGTATTATAGACAAGCTCACCAGCCTGAACATAAATCCCTACGTCACATGATGGGTTGCCAACTGGCTCATGGACAGAACCCACATGGTAACAGTTGCAGGAGCTAGGTCCGTCTCTAAATCGGTTAAAAGTGGTGTTCCCCAGGGCTCTGTCCTGGTACCCCTCCTGTTCAGCATATACTTCTCAGAGGTACAGGCAAGCACAGGAGGACTATAGCTGACCAAGTTTGCAGATGACTGTAAACTAGGGGCTATAAATGACTCTCTGGCTGACACAGACATCTTCCAAAAGGGTCTCACTGAAACAGATACCTGGTGTCAAAATCATGGCCTCAAGCTAAATGCCAAAAAATGCATAGTCATCCCATTTGGAAAAAACAAAGTACCCACAAACTACCACATAAGTGGCAGTCCTCTAAATACAGAAGACATAATAAGGGATCTGGGGACCCAAGTACATAGTAATCTCACCTTTGATAATCACATTGCCAAAGTGGTTAGAAAATCCTTCTACGTGACCCACCTAATCACAAAAGGCTTTGCATCCAGATCAAAAGAGGTCATTGTGCCCCGCTACTCATCACTCATCAGACCCATCTTAGAGTACAATGCCCCATTTGGGATGTACCTTACAAGACACCTGCAACAGCTGGAAAGACCACAGAAGTACCTCACCAAGAGGATCAATGGCCTCAAACAGATGCCCTATGCAGCTCGACTGAAGAAACTCCAGCTGTACTCGGTTGCATACCGCCTACTCAGAGGTGATCTCTGCCTGACATACAAGGCCATGTCCAACCCACAATTGATGGATATGCTCCACCTAAAGAAAACCTTATTCCCCTCGAGCCACACGCTCTAGGGATCTAAACCTCACCACAACAATAAATAGGACGTGCTGGAGGAATAGATTCCTGTCCCAGAGATTTCCCATACTTTGGAACAAGATTCCAATCTACACTAGGCAGAGCTCCTCGCTAACATTCTTCAAGAAAAACCTTGACGAGTGGATGGGAAACAGGAAGTTTACCCCGGGGATCACTTCAGTGGCTCTGCTGGACAGAGGCACAGGGAACTAATATAAGGGGTCAGCGAAAGCCAACACATTCTGTCTAGGCTTATAAATGCCTTTGGGAAGATAGCCTAGTACCCACCTATGAACCTATGAACCTATAATATATAAAAGAGCATCAAAGCCATCTCTTTAAGGGCTTAGCCATGTACCTGAAACTTTTGGTACATCAGCTGACAGTAGATTATAATGGATATTGGCTGACTTGGAATTTAAAGAATTTAAGAAGCTAGGTTTTAGTAATGACTGGCAGTGGCTTAGATCTGATGGGTACCATAAACTGTGGACTTGCTGCCAAGTGCTTCTCTTATGGAAACTTGTGATATGAGTTAACAATTGTATGGGGGGATTCCTTGCAACTAAAAATGTTGGTTATTGCATAATTTTCACAGGTTACTTCACTTGGGGTAGAAAGGGAGGTGTTTGCATACCCAAACAGGGGTGATAACAAGGCTTTATATCACCTCAGAGTTGTGCTACCCAGAAAGGTTGTCTTCAATAGGTTGGGCAAGTTTTGGCAACTTCTGTCAAAAGTTAAAAGATAAGAGGCATAGTTGCTCTTTAGGCAAACCTCCTCAGGTATTAGGTAAGGTATGAGATAATACTTAGGTATTCCATTAAAATTACCAGGCCACATACATGTCATTATCATGATAGTTCTTTAGTAAGGTGCTCCTGGAGTGGGTGTTAGAGGTACGTCTGTACTGCTGTTAACAAGACATCTATCCCTGTTTGTTTGCTTTTTCTCTAAGAATATGATATTATAAAGCTTATACTGCGGTGGTGGTGCTGCAGTAGCATTGTCGCCTCACAGTAAGACGCTGTCCGGTTCGATTCTCAGCTAGAGCATCTTCTGCATGGAGACGTGTGAATGGGCATACCTTCATTAAAGGTTGTGCATCAGGGCTGGCAACTCGGCACATAAAAATCTATCTGCCAATCATTAGCAGACCGGAGTTCCGCTGTGGCGACCCCTAACCAGGAAAAGCCGGAAGACACAACAACAACATCACAGACATCCCCTTGTATTTTCCATTATAGTAGGCTTAGTTTCATTATCTGGTTTAAAGCTGTTTTTCACCTATAGATTTTTTTTTTAGTTAACTAGCCCAGTGGCATAATATTTGCTTCTGCCTATGTGTCACACTGTACTTGGATAGTAATTTTTAGAACTGTATAATTATAGCCATTCCTCAAGGTTGTATAATATTTCTTCATGTTGGCAATCTGTGCTTGTTTTCTTCGGCAATAAAAAGATGCTTATTGCTCAGAGAAATGCATAATTGATACAAAACCCACTGTTCTACTAACATGTTAAGCACATTAGACTAATACTTAACATGTTTCCTATTGTTCCTTTGTCCTGCCACCATTTTGGCTTGGTTCCTGATTAGTTTTGAGGTAGGCTGGTAGCCAGGGGTGGTCCGTGCTATTGGACTGCCGGACTGCAGCCCCCTCAAAACAAAAAGAAAAAAAAAGTTTTTCAAAATTCACAGATGCGCAGTAGTCCAGACTACTGGTCTACTGTATGCGCATGCTCAAGGCAGTCCTGATAGGGAAATGTGAGGAGCGTCTGTGCACTTTTAAAGTGCACAGACTCGCTGGGATAATGCTTCGAGGCCAGACTGCAACACCAGCAGTCAGGAATTGCTTGCTGTCTCGTCGGGAAGGGGTTTGAATGTAATCTCGCGGGTCTGTGGAGTATTGCACAGGAAGGTTTTGGATGTACGGACAGGTAAGTGTGTTTGAATGTATGGTGTTTGCTGTTTACTAATTTTAATTTATGGTGTGTGTGTGTAAATGCCCCAGGTGCTCATGGTGGTGTGGTAGGGAATACCTCAGGCTTGAACCCTGTACCCTGTATGCAGTTGTTAAAGACTTGAGTTCCCTACCCACCACCATTTGTAAAAAAATTTCAGATTTTTGCCTCATATTTGATCTGATCTGTTCCTCATAATATCTGTGATTTGTAAATGTTGCAATGCTTGATATATGATGGTGAAGTAGTAGCATTGTTGACTCACAGCTACACGTTCTCAGGTTTGCTTCTTGGCTGGGGTTCCTTCTTTGTGGGGTCTGTTATCTTCTCCCTGTGTGTGTGTGGGTTTGCTTTTATTTGATGTTGCACTGGTAGCATTGTTGCCTCACAGCTGCAGGTTCTCAGGTTTGATTCTTGGCTGGAGTTCCTTCTTTGTGGGGTCTGTTATCTTCTCCCTGTATTTGTGTGGGTTTGCTTTTATTTGATGGTGCACTGGTAGCATTGTTGCCTTACGGCTGCAGGTTCTCAGGTTTGATTCTTGGCTGGGGTTCCTTCTTTGTGGGGTCTGTATCTTCTCCCTGTGTTTGTGTGGGTTTGCTTTTGTGTCCTCCCATGTTACAAAGACATGTCTGCATTATTTCTTCCTGGGCCTCTGCTGAAAATTATTTTTTTGTTCCAAGTCAGACTGTCCTGATTAACAAATGTTAAATAAAATTGACAGGCATTTGAATTTCAGACTTCAGGTTTCTGAATGTTTAATTTCTTACATATTTGATGGTGCAGTGGCAGTATTGTTGCCTCAGAGTCACAGCTATAGGATTTGTGATTTGATTCTTGGCTGGGGTGCCTTTTTTGTGGAGTCTGCATCTTATCTCTGTGTTTGTGTGGATTTGTTCTGGTGTCCTGCCATTTTACAAAGACGTGTCTACAGTATTTCTCCCTGGGCCTCTGCTGAAAATTGTTTTTGTTTCATCAGAAGTAAAATTGACAGGCATTTGAATTTCAGACTTCATAGTCATTTCAGACTTCAGGTTTCTGAATGTTTAATTTCTTACATATTTGATGGTGCAGTGGCAGTATTGTTGCCTCAGAGTCACAGCTATAGGATTTGTGGTTTGATTCTTGGCTGGGGTGCCTTCTTTGTGGAGTCTGCATCTTATCTCTGTGTTTGTGTGGATTTGTTCTGGTTTCCTGCCATTTTACAAAGACGTTTCCACAGTATTTCTCCCTGGGCCTCTGCTGAAAATTGTTTTTGTTTCATCAGAAGTAAAATTGACAGGCATTTGAATTTCAGACTTCATAGTCTTCAGAAAATACATAGTAAAACAACTTTTTATTCTAGCAATAAATATATAGTAACACAACCTTTTATTATAGCAATTTTTTAAGTTTATAAGATGACTATTTGAAATTTTTCCTTATTTTTGGGACTGTAATACCCTGTTAGTGGCTTTGTCCAGGTTTTTTGTGCTAAGGTTGACAGCTATGGCAAGAACTGAATTCACTGAATATGTTTGAGGGCTGTATTCCCTCATTACTGGGTTTGTCCAGGTGTTTTGTGCTAAGAGGTTGACAGCTATGGTGAGAACTGAATTCATTAAATGATAGCCATTTAAGTTTCAGTCTTCCTCTCGTTCACAAAACAGCTGATTTGGCGTAGTGGTATGTTGCTCTTGACTGTTTTGCACATGGACCTTGTCTGTAAAATGTACGGTGGTAACGCAGCATTTTTCTTTCACAAAGCAGGTGATTTGGCATAGTGGTATGTTGTTCTGACTCTTTTTTGCACAGGGACTTTGGCAGTAAAATGTATGGTGGTAACACAGCATTTTATTCTAGCAGCTTTCCAAGATTATACAAGCAATGTTTAATGTGTCCTTGGTTTTTGCCCTTTTGACCCACCCCAATAAATTTGGCTTTTTCCAGACTTCTTGTGCTGCAAAGTTGAGATGCAGTTGAGTATTGAGTAGATTTTACAAGGAGCTGAGAGCTGCAGGGGAAGAGAAGTTTAGTGCTAATAGCACAACAGGCTGTGTACTTGCTTTTGATGCAGAAGGTTGTTGGTTCTACTCCCATAAGGGGTGAATGCTGCCGTACTGAAAGTTAAGATACTAATTATGAGCCTGTTATCAGTTTGCCATCCATTTCCTATTGCAATATTACTAGCTTATTGTTAATGTAATTTAGGCAATTTATTCCTCAGGGGCATCAGACACTTTATTGTTCGATGAAATATAAAGGTGACTGCTAGCAGCAACCTCTTCATTACAGATTTATTTAACGTGGAATTATTTAGATGACTTTTTTACTACTTCAGAGATTGTGCATATTTACTGATAATGGTGGACTGTAGAATTGTGCATATTTACTGATAATAGTGGACTGTAGAAGTTTGAGTAGACTTTTATGATGGAAATGTTCTGAATTGGGCAGTTTTGTTTCATTGCTTACTGGAAAAATGTTCAAAGCAATAGGAAGGTGTATCAAAGAGCACATGTATGTTTCATATGCAAGGGGCCTATGATTTGAAAACAGCCCAGAATTAATTTTTACCTGCCACAGGTAAAATGTATTTTCTTTGAATGTGGGTTTTAATGTTGTTTCAATGAATGTGAGTTTCAAGGGCAGAGAAATTTTAATGCCAAGTTTGTTTAGCAGATGTCTTAGTGTTTGTCCTGTAAAATGCAAAATAAAACTTTCAAATGAAGTTCAAATCATCATAGAAGTAAATCAGTATGCACATTAGTGTTTATGGTAAATGGAGTGAAATAGCAAAGTAATGAATCATTGGAATGGCTGCAGGGGGAGGCTTCATTCGACCATGGTTTTGTGAGGGGGAAGGGCGGCAAACTTAGACAGCCCCAGCTGAACTATATCTCCCAACTGTCCAGATTTTCAAAGAATGAATGGGTTTTTTGCTTCTTATTTTTGGTTTGTTCCTCATAAAATTTGTGGTTTTCTGGCAAATCATTTAGGAATTAAGTCACTAAATAATGACACACTAGTTTCAGACATCATAACCTACAGAAAAATGCATGCTAAAGTAAGACCTGTTCTATCAACTGTCCCAGTTTATACAAGAGCAATTTTTAGTACTGTTTATATGTTCCCCCAATATATTTGGCCTTGCCCAGATTTATTACATTAACAGGTTGAGAGGTACATGCAAATTGCTTTATAGAATTAGGCATAGCCAAACCTCTCAACTGTCCCTGAATTTGGCTCAAAATGTTGCTCTTCCCCTAATAATCCCTCTGCAAAATAGCAGTTTTGGAAGAAAACATGGAGGGTTTACAATTAAGAAATAACTGTAATAATTAGAGTTATAGATTACTTTTATTTCAGAAATGCATGTAGACTCTTATGTTGTCAGCCACTCAAGTTAGCAGTACTAATATTACTAATATTAAAGTGTCCCTTCTTTGACGGGTTCCCAGCTGTATTGTGTGGCTATTTTATATTGTTGCATCACATTTTTGGTCCATTTTTCATAAAATTGTGTTTTTTTGGCAAATTAGTGGTAAATCATTAAAGACTGAAGTTAGAAAATAATGACAGGCATTTGAGTTTCAGATTTCATATCCTTCAGAAAATTCATACTAATGCAAGACCTACTATTCTATTATCTTTCTAAGTTTATAAGAACAATATTTAAAAATTGTCCTTATTTTTGGGCCTTTGTCCCACTTCTATGTATGGCTTTGCCCAGATTTCTTGCCCTGAGGGTGAGAGGTATGACAAATGTGTTAGTGCCAATCACCGTCAGCCAGAGACATTTCAAATTGTGACATACTTGTTGCACCCCACTCCCCCATGTAGTGACTCTAGATGTGTCCAAGCAAAGCAAGGAGCAGTTATGCAGTGTAAATGTGCAGCGTATCCCCCCATACAAGGTAGACACAAGTACTACAGTGGCTTTTCATCTGTTCTTGATTTTGCAGTATGGTCTGGTTTCTGTCATATTTTTGTACTGTTGATTTATGCTATTACTCAAAGTGCCTGTTGCTCTGTGTTTTAAGTAGCAATGCTTTAATGACCATCAAGTAAGCTTGTCTGAGATCATAACGTGCAAGTAAGCTTTAATAAGCATACTGTTAAAGAATTGCCAACATTGAAGCCTTTCTGTTGTTGCCATGCAGAGAATACTTAACTAGATAATGTATAAACATTGGATATTGAAATGCATATGACAGTATTTGTAGTAAAGGACAGGATTACATTATTTTAAGAAGCTCATTACACTTGTTGGAGACTTCTAGTGATCTCTGAGGGCTTTACCAGTAAACTAAACAGAATGCCATTCATGTGTGGTCCATAACCTGTACAGTAATAATTTAAGCAATGTATCTTGAGCTTGTTTCTTGTTTGCTTTTCATTTTACTTTGATCGTGTTTTCCCATGAAACAAGTAGACAGTTGTCAGGCAGCAGGTCTGTTTTGGATAAGAAACATTTTTACAAGTGGGGCATCACAGAGATTGCTACTTTCAGCATGTTACTGGGTGCTTTAATAAAGCTGAATATAAATTATAATTAGAACTGCAGTGCAAGGAGAAGTAGTTTGAGTTGAGTGCTGCTTGTTTTTCTTATACTTGATTTTGACTGGCATTCCTGTAATGTATTTAAAAAGTAATTTACTTTTTCATGCCTCACAACATTTTTGTTTCCATCTAGATATTAAGTAAGCTGTCATGCAGCCAATGCATTTAAATATTTTTATTCTTTTACACTTCATTTGTTTTGATTGGACTCTCATAATGAGGGTTTGGCACCCATGGCAGCATATTTAATTAAAGTTAGTTTTTGTGGTTTTGAGCATAGCTCCTCCCCTTTCTAGTTGGCCGCACCTCTTCCTATTGACCCCACCCATTCAGCTATCCCCTGCAGCCCCCCTTTGATTTGAAGTCACCAGCCGCCACTGCTGGTAGCGTTCCTGCTATGTCACACACATTCACAGCAGAAGTGCTATGCTGGAGCACATGCACTAAGAAAAGATTTTAGAACATCAGCTGTCTTTTTCTTTTAACAACCTTCATAATTTTACC
Organism: Protopterus annectens; assembly: GCF_019279795.1. Taxonomy (NCBI): domain Eukaryota; kingdom Metazoa; phylum Chordata; order Ceratodontiformes; family Protopteridae; genus Protopterus; species Protopterus annectens. Next base: position 50,794,632 of record NC_056750.1, on the reverse strand, counting down.
TCATATTTCTTCCCTGCCCCTCATAAAAAAAATGTTGAAATTTCTGGTAAGTTACTGAGGATTACAGACAGGCAATAATGCCAGTCATTAAAGTTTCATGCTTGCTGTTCAGAAAATGCATGATGATGCAAACCTTGTTCTCTTGTTAATTGAATTAGACTAATATTTAAACGTCCCTTGTATTTATTTATTTTTCCTTTGCTCAAAATTCTTAAGGAAATAGGTTGAGTGGTATGTCTCACTTCCCAACTAGGGGCTCAAAAGTGTTGAATCTAGTCCTCACTGCTATAACTCATGTATGCTCAACACCTGCAGTTACATCATCACTGTCCAAGTCAAACTACTGTTCAGTAATAGTCACTGTTTAGGTAAAACCTGATTCGCCACCAAAATCTTGTCTTTACAAACTAGTCTAATGTAAACTTCCTCCCGCTACCTAATAACCTGATGAGGTTTATGCATGATGGCCCTGTCTTGCACACATTTGCAGACTTCCTATTCCCACCTCAAAGCACACATTGAGGTATAAATCCCATCAGACATAAACACAATGAAAAGTTTAGGAACAGCCCCACGGTGGAACCCTAAAATAAATAAACTATACAAGAAAAGTAAGAAACTCACTGCCCAAATGAGCAAACTTAATACCCAAAACATAATAGGTAAACTCAGAACTATCAACAAAGAATTCAGAATCAAAATCAAATATTCTAAAAGCTAGTATGAACTGAAAATTTACATTTATGCTACGGAAAAACATACAGCTTTCTTCAGCTGTGTCAGGGACCTTAGAAGTAATGAAAAAAAAACACAGATGGTGTTCAAGGGTTTATTAGTACCAAACAAGCATCTGGTAACTCGGCCTTTCACCTTCCAGGATCTTAGAAGTAATGTCCAGCAATGTACTGAGTTAATACATATTAACATCAACACATACTCATCCCCTTAGTTCATATCCAGCATATTATCAGAAAATTCAGGTCAGACTTTACTCCCCTTTCTCCACCTAACTTTCACTTGTGTATTAGCATGTCCACATCCCACTGACCACTTCAGAGCAAGTCCTGAGCACCATCTCTGAGCCAAAAACAGTAGCTCCATGGTTCCTGACAATGTGCCACTCTACCTTCTCGCCAGCACCAGATGCCGTCTTGTAGACTCACTACTAAACCTGTTCAATCTCCTCCTCTCCACTGGATTCACACCAGAGGTGTGGAGAAAGTACATCTGGGTAAAAACTTACCATAACAGTAGATCTCCAAACAGATCAGCTGCAATAACATTGACAACTGGGTGGTACCCAGCCAAAGATAACATACATTCCTGCAGTATACTAATCCTTAGTGAGCCCCTCTTCATGCATCATATCTTTGACCTTGGACCTAGGCACAAGAGCTCTGTGCTGGTACTTAAACCTTGGACCTAGACACAAGTGCTCTGTGCTGGTACTTAAGCCTTGGACCTAGACACAAGAGCTCTGTGCTGGTACTTAAACCTTGGACCTAGGCACAAGAGCCCTGTGCTGGTACTTAAACCTTGGACCTAGACACAAGAGCTCTGTGCTGGTACTTAAACCTTGGACCTAGGTACAAGAGCTCTATGCTGGTACTTAAACCTTTCTTGCCTCAGATATGAGGCTTGGCATAAAGAGGACAGACTCAGGGAAAAGGGATAGGAAAATGAGGATTCCAGTGACTTAAAGGAGAAAGTAAGAATAAAGGGGGATGAAAGGAGGAACATATACTCTGAACTGGATCCAACACTAGGCAACCTATTCAATCCCTAGGGTCCCGCTGGCTGGGAGTAGCCCATTGGCTGGAAGGCTGCCACAACATTTACATTTTAATTTAAAATTAAAAAAAAATGTCATCTTTAATGGTGTTTGCCTTTAAGAATGGCCTCTGGCTGCAAAATTAGCATCTCATCATGTATCCATCCACACCTACTGTTGTTTGCTTCTTCGACTCTGTCTCTGCATGTGGAATTTAAACACCCAACCATTCCTGTTGCATCCACACAATATTATTGGAAGCTATGGTGTGTGTGTGTGTGTGTGTGTGTGTGTGTGTGTGTGTGTGTGTGTGTGTGTGTGTGTGTGTGTGTGTGTGTGTGCGTGTGCGTGTGTGTGTTTGTGCATGTGCGTGTGCATGTGTGTGTGTGTGTGTGTAATAACCTTGTTAGGGTTAGCAGGTTAGTTAATTTAACCAGGCTCAAACCTTGTAGCTTAGTTACAGGAGACAAGGGCCTGAATCCTCTACGCCAACTACCAGACTATAAGTTGCTGTACATGTTCAACGAATTGTGAGCTTCAAAGGAAGAGAAGTTTACTGCTGATCATGCTACCCAGAGAGGTTGTCTTTAATGGGATGGGCAAGTTTTGGCAAAAGGTCCAATCAACTATTGTGAACTTTCTCTCAAAAGTTAAAAGACAAGAGGCATGGTTGCAACTGTTTTGTTTAGCAAATAGTCATCACTGTTTTTGCTAGAGAATCTGAAATCAGCATTAGTAGCACAACAGGTAGCAAACTTGCCTTTGCTGCAGAAACCTGTGGGTTCTGCTCCCACACCCTGTGTATGGATAACTGATACTGTGTTGTACTTTAAGAGGGGTGGGATGCTGCAGTCCTGAGTGTGTTCTCCTTTAGATAAAATGTCTTTAACTATGAACATGTTGTCAGTTTGCCATCTGTTCCTTATTCCAGTATTGCCAGCTTACCATTTTTTTAATGTAACATAAGCAATTTATCCATCAAGGACAGCAGGCATTGAATTTGTAGATGAAACACTGAAATATAAAGTTTGCTAGTAGCAACCTCTTCATTAGTTACAGATCTCTTTAATGTGGAATTATTTAGATGACTTTTACTTCTTCAGAGATTGTGCATATTGACTGATACTGGTGGATTGTAATTACAGAAGTCTGAGTGACCTTTTACGGTTGAAATATTCTGAAATGGGCAGTTTTTTCATTATAGGTTTGTACATTTTGTTTCTTTGCATACTGGAAAAATGTTCAAAACTAACAAGTGGTGCTGTATTGTACAAGGAATATAATTAAATACAATCAGAATGGTACATCAAAAAACACATGCATGAAAAACCCTGAAAATGTGTGCAAGGGGCCTATGGTTTGAAAACAGCCCAAAGGTAAACTTAATCTGCCACTGGCCAGATGCATTTTCTTTGAATGTGGGTTGCAATGTTGTTTCAATAAATGTGAGTTTCAAGGGCAGAGAAGTTTACTGATAATATTGCTTTGTTTGGCAAATATCTATATGATTGTGTATAAAATTTGAAATAAATGTATTAAATTAAATCTGAATATCTGTAATCATTGTAAAAGTGAAAAATAGTATGAGCACTGACAGATTTGAACAGTGTTTATGGTAACTGGGGAGAAATAGCCAAGTAAGGGGACACTGGAAAAGCTGCTGGGGGGTGTTAGAGAGCTGGGGGGACTGTTGTGGACAGGGAAGCCCCAATCCATAACCCTCCTTAGGGCCCCGTTTGACCATGATCTGGCTCTGCATATACTGCAACAACGATCTGTTTGAACATCTACTGTTATAGTAAGTTCTTGCACAACTGTACTATGTTTCTCATTAAATCACTCTTGCAGTAATGTTGATAGAGTTTGCCAAAACCTTAATTGTCGGGGGGTGGGGGGGGGGCAGAACTGTAGTCCAGTAATCCTTGAAGTATGGTTCTGACAAACATTGTTCTGGTTCTATGAAAAGCATCACTTTTCAAAATTTTGGCAAATGTGTAAATGGAAGAGCAAGTAGCTGCCTCTAAGACAGATTTGGAGTCGAGGTCTTTGAAAAGAAAAGCACATGAAGATATGCTGCAGCTCTTGTAGAATGAACAATGTGCCTTAGGATGGATTTCCCATGGAAAAAACAACAAAAGGAAAGGCTGAGGGAAATCAGTCTGGAAATATTCTACTTGGATACTGGGAGACCTTGCTTTTTACCTTCAAAGAAAATATAAATACTTAATCTTTAGCTTCGTACAAGTAAAATCTGCATTGGCAAATGTACATTTAGTAAATGAAGCATCTTTTCACCTTTGTTTTGAGGGTTTTGGAAAAAATGAAGGAAGGTGAATGGACTGATTCAGAAACATTTCACTACATTAAGCATGAAAGATGAGCATACCTCTTAACTGTTGAGATTTTCACAAAACGTCCAGGTTTTTGCCTTATATTTTTGGTCTGTTCCTTAGAAAATCTGTGGTTTTCTTGCAAATTGCTGAGGATTGACATCACTAAGTAATGATATACAGTTGAGTTTCATACTTCATATCCTTCAGAAAATGCATGCTAATACAACTCATATTGTTCTAGCAATTTTTTAAGTTTATAAGAACAATATTTAAAATCTGTCCCTACTTCTAGGCCTTTGTCCCCATTAGTTTAAGCTTTGTCCAGATTTCTTGCACTAAGATGTTTAGTGGTATGAGTATGAGTTGGTTCTAAGTGATTCTTTGTCCTTCTGGAAAATCAGAAAGGGTGTGACAGTCATGAGGGCTTGTAAATCAGAAAATCTCTTTGCAGAGGTTAATGCTACTACAGGAATTGTTTTCCATGTGCAGAATTTTAAAGCAGAATCATATGGTTGTTGTTGTTGTCTTTTGGCTTTTCCCAGTTAGGGGTCGCCACAGCGGAACTCCGGTCTGCTAATGATTGGCAGTAGATCTTCATGAACGCCGAGGTGCCAGCTCGACGTTTAACCTTTAACTAAGGCACGCCCATATATGCATATCTTTCAAACACCCACTCAACCATGGGGAGGACATGCAGACTCCACACAGAAGGCACTCCCCGCACTCTAGCCGAGAATCGAATGGGAGAACCTCTTGCTGTGAGGCAACAATGCTACCACTCACCACCGCGGAAAGCAGAATCATATGGTAGCAAGTTAATTTCTCAAGAACATAATTCAGGTCCCATAGTGGATGAGCAGATTTTCTGGGGGGGGGGGTGATGTTCAGGATGCCTTTTAAGAACTAATTGACCTCAAAACATGAAAAAAAGAGGTGAATCCATAGGACAAGTTGAAATGGCTGACAAATGTACCCTAATAGAGGTATAAGCCACGCCAGAATTGTGCAGCTCACAAGAATATTCAAGCATATCAGGTAACCCTTCTTAACAGGGAGCCAGTCTTATTTTTTGGCATCTCAAATAAAACCTTTTCGATTTTCAAGTCCACCCTATGAGGATAATATGTGGTGATTGGCCATAGCTAGATAAAATATAAGGGAGAACCACTGCTGTCTTAACCAAGAAAGGATCACCAACAGAATTCTGGGATTGTCTTTCTGAATCTTCAAGAGAACCTTGTGTATGAGAGGAAAGGAAATAAAGGTATACAGGAATTTCTCTTTCCATGGGAAGGAGAAGGTCCTCATTCTCCAGGCTTGTTCATAAGGAATCCTCGAGCAAAGCAGGCTGAGTTGATTTCCAGGGTGGAAGCTAAAAAGATCTATCTTGATGGTGCCCCACTGGTGCGCAGTATAATAGAAGACCTCCCTATGAACCAACCATTCATGAGGGTCTGCCCTGGATCTACTGAGGTAGTTTGCTAAGATGTTCTCCTCTGATGGAAAGCAAATGTCTTACACATAGATTCATAGGTTCATTGTAAATACTAGGTTATCAGTCTGCAGACTATTGCATTCCTAGTCAATAACCAGAGGTCAAAATCAAACAATCTACTTTGTATTAGTGAGATTAAGACCTTAACTATTATGGCAAAAGACTGTGGTGATTTTCAGTGTACCAAACCATCACTGCCAACCAGCACAGGTGATATGACTTTGTATCTTCCTGTTGAAGTAGCACATGAGAGTGGTATTCTCTGTCAAAACTTGGAGAGTTCCAAGGGTCTAAAGGCAATGCAGAAATTGGAGAGCAAGAATTAATGTTTTCATTTCTTTTATGTTTATATGCTCTGCTATGATCTATCTTTGACCAAAGACCCTGACCTTGAAACTCACTGAGCAGTCTCCCAAGGTCCAGTCTGATAAGTCTGTGGAGACCTATTGTAGAGGAGGGGGATTAAGAAATGGAACTCCAGAATTTGCTCTTAACTGAATAATCTACCAAAACAGTTCTTTCTTCATGAAAGGATAACAGCATTGGGCCCAGATAGAATGGAGTCTGGCAAATTGAATCACTTGTATTGTGGCTGACATGTATCACAGGACTCTCAGAAACTCTCTTTCAGTGCTTAGTAAAAGGTCTGTTAATAATTGAATCTTGCATGAAGGAAAACGGGCATCTTAGGGGATGTGTTAATATAGCAACCTAGAGACACTAGAGAATGACAAGGAGGCAGACTGAATGCACTGAAGGTCAGAATTAATCCAAGTTCTGAAAGAGGTTGAAAATGAACTGAAAATCTCAAAGGCCTTTCAATAGAATTGGAGTTTGAATCCGGAAGGCATACAGATAAGGAAAAATGTGAATATCTTGTAGCCTGCAGATAGCTATGACAGAGGCTATATACATTGTGAACACTCCTGAAGCAGTGTGAAGCTGAAAAGGCAAAGCAGTAACGTGAGTGTGAAACCCCAATGTACAGAATCATAAACATTTCTTGTGATGTGGATGAATGGGAACATGGAGGTAAACATCCTTGAGATCCAATGTAATCAGAAAAGCTCTGGAAATATAAATGGAGAAAAGCTTCTTGAGTGTTAACATCTCAAATGTTTGGAACCTTCAAAAAAGTGTTCAAGGGAGACAAATCCAGAACTTGTCTCCATGCATCTTCTTTTATTGGGGCAAGGACAAATCTGGAGTAGAATCCCTTTCCTCTGTGACAGAGAGGAACAGTTTCAATTACACATTCATCTCCTGAGAAGAAAAGGAATTCACTGTAGGGTGTACTATTTCTGAATGATTTGTAAAACCAAAACCTTTGTTATGATTGTTTTCCAGAAGTCTGACACAAAGCATTTTTGGATATTTGGAGGATGCTAGAAATGAGGTGGGTAAAAGAGGAGAGAGAGGTAATCAGAACCTAGGCGGTTTATTTGGGAAAGGTCCCTTCATTCCTTTAAGTTTGATTTGGGCTTATCTTGATACGTCTTTTTGGATTTTTGCCTCTCTGCTGAGTATGTTTCTTGTGACAGAAAAAGCCTGATTTGGAAGGGCAATTTCTCTGATATTTTGGAGGGGAAGGGGAAAGGTTGCTTTAACCCCTGCATAATATTACCCATTTCCTCTATTCTTTTTTTTAATTTAAGCAGGAAGAGGACCATAAAAGTAACACTAATCTAAAAGAGCACCTGAAAGCTTGGCTTCATTATACTCAGTGAGTGACTGGATTCTGAGCCAGTAACCTTCTAAGGACATGCCCAGTGGCAGCTGCTGTAGAAGAAGCATCTGCCACATCCTAGGCACACTTAATGCAGTGATATGCAATCTGAGGAGGAAAAAAGCCATATTTTAAAGAGCACATTTAAAGTCACTGTCAAGAGAATTAGGAATATGCTTGGACACAGCATCAAGAATGGATAACAGGTACCTGGTTGTATGGGTTTGATAATTAATGGTATGGAAAGCTAAAACATAAACTTTATGTACTTGTCAATTGTCCTACTACCTTTGTCATTAAGTAAGGAATTTGGAGATGAAAAATTTTAGATGGCCTCCTTGCTAATCCATTGCGCTTCATGATTCACTACCCCCACATCATCCAACCTTCCCTCCCTCTCATTCTCTTCATTCATCAACCCCTCAAAGTACTCTTTCCATCTCCTCAACACACTCTCCTCGCTTGTGAGTATGTTTCCCTCATTATCCTTTATCACCTTTACCTGCTGCACATCTTTCCTAGCTCAGTCCCTCTGTCTAGCCAATCAGTTTTGGTCATTTTCTCCCTCCTTAGTGTCCGACCTTTCATACAACTCTTCACACGCCTTATCCTTAGCCTTCACCACCTCTCTCTTTACCATGCACCTCGTCTCCTTATACTCCTGTCTACTTTCTTCATCTCTCTGACAATCCCACTTCTTCTTCGCCAGCCTCTTTTTCTATATAGTCTCATGTACTTCCTCATTCCACCACCATGTCTCCTTGTCGTCCTTTCTCTGTCCAGTTGTCATACCAAGCACCTTTCTAGCCGTCTCCCTTACTATCTCTGCTGTAGTTACCCAGCTATTTGGTAACTCTTCACTCCCACCCAGTGCCTGTCTTAACTCTGCCCTGAACTCCATCTCACAATTACCTTTTTTCAATTTCCACCATTTGATCCTTGGTGCTGCCATCACACTCCTCCTCCTCTTCTTGATCACCAGTGTCATCTTACAAACCACCATCCTATGCTGTCTAACTACACTTTCCCCAGTCACCACTTTACAGTCTCCAATTTCCTTCAAACTGGCCCTCCTACATAAGATATAATCCACCTGTGTGCATCTTCCTCCACTCTTGTATGTCACCCTATGCTCCTCCCTCTTGTTAAAATACGTATTCACCACAGCCATGTCAATCCTTTTCGCAAAATCCACTACCATCTGACCTTCTGCATTCCTCTCCTTAACACCATACCTACCCATCACTTCCTCATCCCCTCTGTTCCCTTCACCAACATGCCCATTGAAATCTGCTCCAGTCACCACTCTCTCACCCTTGGGTACAGTCAACATGACTTCATCCAACTCACTCCAAAATGTTTCTTTCTCGTCCATCGCACACCCAACTTGTAGAGCATATGCACTAACAACATTCATCATTACACCATCAATTTCCAGCTTCATAAACATCACTCTATCCGACACTCTTTTCACCTCCAAATCACTCTTAGCATACTGTTCCTTCAGGATAACTCCTATGCCATTTCTCCTCCCATCCACACCATGATAAAACAATTTGAACCCACCTCCGATACACTTAGCCTTACTCCCTTTCCATCTGGTCTCTTGTACACACACTATACCAACCTTCCTTCTGTCCATCATATCAGCTAGCTCTCTCCCTATACCAGTCATACTGCCAACATTCAAAGTTCTGACCCTCACTACCACAGTCCTAGCCTTTCTCCTCTCTTCCTGCCTTTGGCCATGCCTTCCACCTCCTCTCCTCCTTCAGCCAACAGTAGCCCAATTTCCACAAGCACCCTTTTGGCTAACAGTACTGGTGGTGGTCGTTGTTAACCCAGGCCTTGACCAATCCGGTATGTACATATTTACTGAACACAGCCACTGGTGATGCACAAGCCAGTGCATTTCTTTGTGCCGGTCCCAAGCCTGGGTAAATGGGGAGGGTTGCATCATGAAGGGCATCAGGCATAAAACTTGGCCATATTATTCATGCGGACACCAGTAAATATTTACTTAGTAATTCTGTATAAATATTTCAAATTTTATTTTTTATTATTTTTTTTACTTAGAGCGAGTTTAAGTTAGCTACTTCTATTAACATTAACTGATCTTATTAATATACAGTGTTTATCTAGATATATATGAATTGAAAATCTTCCACACAGAGACGTTTCTTACACTGTTTTGTTTTTGGATCCACTATACTTGTTTAGTGGGCTGTTTGAGACTTTAGGGATACCACAGAGATTACTTGTTCTTTAGAATATTTCCTAACTGTTACAAGTTTAGTTCAGTTTTCTGGATTGATTTTTATTTTGGGGGAGACAGCTTTGTGGTCTGACTTCACCAGCGTGGACTTGATGGGGGGGGGGGGGGGGCAATGCTCTTCCATATTCATGAGTACTATACATTTGATCCTCTGGTTGGAGAATGCACTATCTAGCCCAGGGTGTTTGGGTTGATAATGTCCATGAAACATTGTGCCTGTGAGTTAGAGGTATGTACATTACCCAGTCTATAGAGGGGAAGTTAAAGTCTCCCATAAATAGGGTATTGGAAGGTGAGGATCTCTAGTAGGTCTAGGTAAGAGTTGTGAGCTTCATGGGTTTATAAAAGTTGACCTGTAGCTGGCCAGGACATGGTAGTAAATCTTGTCTATGGAGACTTTGACATGGATATAGTCCAGGGCGTTATCCTGTTTTACCAGCCTAGAGTTGTTTTTGCTACTAGTGTAGATTGAAACAACTCCACCTTTAGCCTTGTCTGTGCTGCTGTTGGTCTAAATGTGTGGAAAGCACTTTCTGTGGCTTTAAATCAAGTCATTGTAACAGCACAGATGTCTAGATCCTCCAGAGTGAGAAGAGCTTGTAGGGTGTGAATTTTCTTGTTTAGGCTCCCAGCAATGAGTAGTAACACTTTAAGGTTGCCTTAAAATTTTACTTAGTTGTAGTTTTGCAATGTTGGTAGTTTTATTTTTGACATTACCTAAAAAGGCTCTAAGTGGATGAATAAAGTTTTAGCCAATATCCAAAAGCCCAGGGGGACAGGTGCAGACCAGCCTTGGCAAAGTAAAGTGGCCTGTTAATCATGTCATGCAGATAGCTGTTGGATTCCCATGGACTGACACCAGACACTAAGCCAATTATTAAAATCAATCATTTTCTCTCCTACTGTGAAGGTATAATGCTGCTCACTGCAAGGCATGTAAATGTCAGTGACACATAATCAGAGATACCCATAATGTCTCTTTTCATATAGTCCAGTGAGGTATACCTCAGGTCATTTGCACCCGCTCAGACTATGACATAACCATACCTCAGGTCATTTGCACCCGCTCAGACTATGACAGAATCATACCTCAGGTCATTTGCACCCACTCAGACTATGACAGAATCATATTGGTACCTGTGGTGCAGTAACCTGAGTGCGTGCATGATATTGCAGATCCTGGCTCCAGATAGGCAGGTAACCATTATTCTGTCCTTGTCCAGCCTGGTGAGAGGAGTATCTGTGTGTCATACAAGAGTACTAGCTAAAATGTTTGCTTGGCCTATAGGCTTTGTTCTTGGAAGATCATTGACTGTAGGCTTATGTGTGGGTTAGGTGTTTTTGTGTGTATACTTTAGTGATTATTTAGGATAGGTGTTGCAGTTTGCTGGCTTAGGAGTTCTTTGAGGTTTGGAGAGGTTTCTTTTAAGTGCCTCAACTTAAGAAGGTCTAAGTGTGTGGTAAGCAGTATGTGTGATGGGTGCAGTGTGTGAGTTTGTGACAAGCTTGTTTGTAAGTGAGATTTTTTGCTTCCAAGGGGGTATTTATGTATATCTCTCACATGGTGTGTTAGTTTCTTTAAGAATTAGGGTGGGGCTATTATGTGATAGGGTCTTGGTTTTACAGGGATCATCTGAGTGGTGTCAAAGGTGAAGGCTAAATGTTAGATAATGCTATGATCTTAGTGCTGTTTAATGCTTTAACAAGTTGCCCTAATCTTAGCTCCATGCAAAGCCTTTCTGTGTTATGGATTAAAGTCCTAAGTACTAGCTTTACAGGTTTGCTACTATAGAGGATACTGCTAGCCATAGTGAGTGCTGAACAGTTCTGCTGAAATGCATTTAATTTTATAGAAGACAGAAAAAAGCTAACAACTAACTCCTGTGTCCTCTGGCCAATAAGCGGCTAAACTTTCAGCTCCCTGGAGTACCTCTCAACTCAGAGAGACCAGATAAACATCTCTTCCCTAAGATAGATAATCCTGGAATTTCTTAATTTAAAACACAGCAAAAATAGCTCTCAAGTAGAGATTAATACCAAACTAAGTCCCTAAAAAAGCCCTCTGGCTGATGAAACAATCTCACTTTAAGCATTCCTTTGTGTTTCCCAATTCGGACTGACCAGGCTACTTTAATACTGCCACTAGAATAGCAGTCTCCATCTGTTTAATGTAAAAAGCACACTTTGGTTAGTCAAAAGTGAAAAGGTACCAACTAGCTACAACAAATAATTGTCACTTTTAGCCCCCTTGTGTGTTTCACAACTTTGACAGCCCAGGTTACCCTTCTATTTCTGCTAGAATTGCAGCCCCAGCCTTCTTAATGTAAAAACACACTTTAGTTGTCCAAAAGTGAAAAATTATCAGAAAAAAAATAAAAATAACTAATTAGAACAAGTAATTCTCACTGTAAGCCTCCCTGTGCATTTTCTAGCTTGGACTAACCAGGTTACCTTACTACTGCCACTAGAATTGCAATCTGGGTCTTCTTAATGTAAAAGCACACTTTAATTAGTCACTAGTGAAAAGGTACCAGAAAAAAAGTCTAACAACTAACTACATGTACAGTGGATATAAAAAGTTTAAACACCCCTGTTAAAATGCCAGGGTTTTGTGATATAAAAAAATTAGATCACAATAAATAATTTCAAAACTTTCCCCACCTTTAATTTTGTAGATATTTAATTGCATTTACTTAATTGCATTTACTGTTTAGGGCTTCACCTTTTCTGTGTTTATTTACTGTATTATTGCATTGTTTAGCCTGTTTTAGCCAAAAAAAAAATACTCCCCGGGATTCATGAACCTTGCGCCAGGCGCCAGCATAGCGTCGGCGTTATAAAGCCAAATATGGCCACCGAGCGATTCAGGTATGAAGCAATCCCACGTGCACTACCGGCGTGCGCTGGACCTGCGCCGCCCCCGGCGTAGGTATGCTAATCACACTGTGTGCGGTATTGCACCATGCAAATGAAGGCAAATAGCGATTCACGAAGTGGGGCATGCGTAGCGTAAGGGCACGGCAATGTAAACCGAAAAAAACGGTTTACATTTACCCAAACATGACCAAGGAGTAACGGAAGGCTGTCAACGTCAGGTATCATACAGGTGCAATATGCCAAAGGCGAAAGGCACCGAGAATGTCCAAAGAAAACATGCACAAACTGTAAATAATGACAAAAATGTCATGTACGTAGAAACCACAGCAGAACCCCTGGATATGTGTACAGAAGGTGCAAAGCAATGAAATAATATGACAATGTCCTAAAAGAGCTGTATAATACACATCAGCTGTACAGCCACCACACACCATAGTATGTATGGAAAGCCTCAACCCCAGCGCAAGGGTTGTCAAGGAGTGGTGGCAGTGTTCGGCGCCATAACCATGTATTAGCAGTCAATGCCATGCAAATGAGGCAGATAATAGTGAATCGCAAAGCTGGCGCCGGTGTAAGGATGGAGCAAACGGCGCAGCGGTACTACACCGAGGAGTGGCCTACACGAGATACATGTCAATCGCAGAGGGGTGTGCCACTGTAGGAGGAAGCATATTGGAGGCCAGCAAACCTGGGCTGTACAATGCACATCACAGCAGCAGGACCGGGCGTGTGAGGAAATAGATGCGCTGAGAGTACATAATGCGTGCACAGATGCATGTGCACGAGGATGACTACGTTCCCCAACCCAGTCATGTGACGGCCTCCCGGTCAACAACCACGGATATAGGAAGGTAATGCGGAGAATATGAGGAAATGCGGAAGCAGTGTAATTGGAGCCGTAATGAGCAATCAACACCAATCAATCCAGGAAGGGCAAACGGCAGCCGACAACTCTGTATGCAGACTCCTGCATAACGGGAAAGGGGAGGCATATGAATGCAAAGATAGTAGGGGATGTAGTAGAAATGCAAAGAACAAAGAACCGAAATAGTACAGCCAAGTACAGAGGTAGCATAACTGCGGCTGCAGATAAAATGCATCATATGCCATGTGCCTGCAGGATGCAGTAATGTAAGATGCAAAGCTAAGCCAATGCAGGCAACTGTAATGTAACACTAAAGGCAATACCGTTGCAGTTGCAACCGTAAAACACCGAAAATGATCCATGGATACGGCTGCACAGACACACCCAATGACATCACCGGGTATACAGCACAACAGTATAAAGTGTGAATGCACACAACACACAGCGATTTCCCAAACGCCGCACCGTAGGGTGTAAACACACGGGGAACTCTTAATATGTATATGGTGGGTGCCGCCGTGGCCGTGATGCATAGGTATGTGGCAGAGACAGACGGAGTTGCGGAGGACGGTGCCGACAACTACCGTAGGCCTCACAGGAGAAGGAGAGTGTTCAGACCAAGGGTGACCTACCAGGGGCTGCAAGACCTGGAGATAGTAGAGCGCTACAGGGTGGACAGGGACACGTTACAGCAAATAGTGGAGCTGTGCCGCCACGCCTGAGAACAAGAGACAACAGAGGGGAGCCCATCCCAGTGGACACAAAGGTATGTGTGAGCTTGCGAATACTGGCTACAGGTACCTTTCAAAGGCCAACCGGGGATATAATGGGTATCTCACAGGCATCAGCATCTAGGGTACTACACCAGTTCCTGGATGCCATGTTACGACATGCCCATGAGTATATAAACTTCCCCAGATCTCAGGAGGAGTTGGCTAGCAATATGCGCCGCTTCCACCGTGTGGCACAATACCCGGAGGTACTGGGTGCGATCGACTGTACGCACATAGAAATCAAGTCACCGCCCGGGGAGCAGGGTAGACGCTACATAAACCACAAGGGATACCCCTCCATCAATTGCCAGGTCGTGTGCAATGCGCAGGGCATTATCATGGATGTGTGTGCTGGCAGCCCTGGAAGCTTCCACGACTCCCATATCTGGCATGCCTCACAGCTGTATCAGGTATTCGCCAGGGGGGACATCACACAAGGTCACCTTGTGGGGGATGCTGGCTATGCACTGGAGCCGTGGCTGATGACACCCATCAGAAATGCACACACACACATGCAAGAACGCCATAATGAGGCACACTCACAAACCAGAATAATCATAGAGCGTGTGTTTGGGATGTTGAAATCACAGTTCCGGTGCTTGGATACATCCGGTGGAGCCTTGCAGTACTCTCCAGGCACATGTGCCCACATATTCATAGTATGTTGTATGCTACACAATATGATTCTGCGGAAACAGCTGCTGCAGGGACATAATGGTGTAGGGCCACCAAGTCCGCCACAACTGCCAAGGCAAGCACAGGCACAGGGCGTTCAGCGCCATGAACACGCTGTGCCAGCCCCAGTAGGTAGACGGAGGCGTACCCAATATGCCTACGCCCTGGCAAAGAGGGAACGCATAGCACATACTTTGACAGTGTAGGCCCCATGGACTGACACCTCCTTACCTGCACACACAGTGAAATGGACGCCACACAAACATGTCCGCCCGTAATGTGTACCGTATGGCCGGACCTATGTGTGACTCCAACAAAGGCACCGCCCAAACACTGCACACCCAATAGCCAGCAGAGCATGGAACGCCAACACCTCACCGCACGCTGGTTCTACAGCACACGGCGTAGCCGTATGCTGCCACTATCGCCGCAAGTCGACCACATATGTACTTATGTGCATACACAGATACGGAAATAGATATCAGTACACATGTAGAAATATATGTACGCATACACAGATATAAAGTACAACAGGTTAATATGGAACCCAGGGATGCAAGTTCACAGATAAGTAAGATGCGAAATCCCCACATAGTAAACATAGTGACCAACAACCCGATCATCCGGGAGGGTGGGCAGAGCAGGTAACGCCAGCCATGGAAATGTCAACCTGCATCAATACATATCCGCGTGTCGGGATGATCACCAGTCCACGGTACAGTAACGGGATATGTGCGTGTCATATCCATAGGATATGAGTGCGGAGATACGCCGCCGGGCGATGCGCCAATGTAGGTATTGTGTGCAACCGTCGGTGCGAAGCAAAGCATACCAGTGCAGTGTACGTCATTATGAGGCACGCACCTCATTTGGGGTCTAAAACAGTTCATGTTCCTCGCAGTTCCTCAAAGTTCCACATTGAAAATGTCTGTCAAACATCCATTGTTAGGAATGTATTTAAATGGCATCCTGGTAAATAGAAATTAATCATAGTAATTCATTAAAGGTTCTTCATTGTAAGTAAATCAGCATATTTTAACCATCCTATGACCTACTTAGCTGAAGTTGTTACTATGCCATTAGTATGTGTTCCACATTATGCCCATTTGTTCCACATTACTAATGTGTGTGTTCCTCATTTTGGAAATAGAAGGTTGAGAGCCATGGCGGCAATATGTGTTTGTGTGAGGTGAGGTTGTCGTGTGTTCCGCTGTGTGTGTGTAATATGTGTGCCACTGTAGAATGTGTATGTAGGTGACATGTCACAGGCGGAGTGTAATAACATGCGTAGGCATACAGTACAGGAACCATAGGCGTATGTACAGCAGTACCCACAAAGTAGTACTGACATCCCCTCAGTGGCTATGCGCGTGGCGACGTAAAACGATGCAAAGCGGAAATGTCCCAGAATGTACCACAGGGCCATAGCCAACAGGAGATGCAAAGGACGCATGTACAAACCATGACCGTATGTATGGCGGCCATAAGGTAGACTCAACACGATCCGTCGGCAACGTTACACAGCATCAGGCATGTATGGCGAAAATACGAATGTGCTATCCCGGCACCGATCGTGAACACTTACGGTCCCGTAAATACCGCTGTGTGTTCCACGACAGTTAAGTAAGCAAGTGGCACACGCATAGGAGGCTACCGGTAGCATACAGGCCGTCCCAAGTATAGGACCACAATCACCGTAACTATCAGTGACAAAATGCCAATGGATAGTAGGCACGGACGAACATCCGCAGATATATAACCGATGTGAAGGAGGAATACGTGCAGGAAGCACACATGCAGGCGATACCGACACCACACGACATCAACAAAACAAACATTCCCAGAACAACAGACAGGTAACCTGCAGCTCCCCAAGCAGGGATGGAGCACACACACAAGCATATCTTGTATGTATAAATGCAAGACCCACACCCGTACCCGTCACCCACATCCGCAGATATACCCCATCGCACATATCAAAAGGATAACAGCTAAAACCGTAGCAAAAACATACAGGCAGTCAATGACAGTGGCATACCCGCAACAAGCCGCGTGGGAAACACTAGCAGCAGCTGATGCATCCTTGCATCCATTGTGTACAGGAATATAACAGCTATGTTACACATCTGAATGCACAATGCCATCGACAGACGCCGCCAGGACACGGACACCCACATGTCAAACAGAATACCATACCCAACACACACAATCCACGGCTAACACCACAGCGTAATGTACCTGACACCACACATAGCGTATGCAGTCACACAAACATTATACAATACATACCATCCCCACGAAGGTAGTGCAAATAACTAACGGCCACACGAGGAATGAACCATGGCCTAGTTTCCCGGGTAACGTACGAATGGAGGAGGATCACCAGTGATATGCGCATAAGTACACACCGAGGAACAGCTATTGGCGTGATGAACCCACATGCCGCAGGTGACGACGAATAAAAGGAAGACTCCCTGGATATTCAAACCGTATGTTCACAACGAACACAAACGCTATCGAAAGAAAATACTGAGAGGAAGATATTGAGGAATATAGAAGCGAAGGCCGGAAAGGTATGTCGAACCCACGAGATGTACTGATGTGTAACGCATGATACGTATGACTAATCTGCACTGTATGTGAACGATGTGTGTAAGTAAAGATACCTGTCCATTAGGCAGAGAGTGGTGAAAGGTGGTCATGTAATGCTAAGCCGTGGAGCATACCAATGACTGCGGACAACGTGTGCACAGCAGTGGGACAACATGTACACAGACATGATAACCCAAGGTCCGCCATAGGGATTCCAAACACAGAACAATGCCACCACCCACGCCGATGCTGTCAGTGGATATCGAACAATGAAGCTCCACAGCAGGGGATAGGCCATGTATGTATAGTGTCACAGCACACATGTGCATGGGCATATACCGTCGATGTCATACGGAATGTGCACACGACGTGCACGTATCCCACGCAGTAGGGGTGACTATGTCAATTATGTGTAATGCAAAGCTGTCATGATGGATATGTTCAGAAATCATAGACAGTATCACAATATGATTTCATGGAAACAGCTGCTGTGGGATCATAATGGTGTAGGGCCACCAAGTCCGCCACAACTGCCTGGCAAGCACAGGCACAGGGCGCTCAGCGCCATGAACACGCTTGTGCCAGCCCTAGTAGGTAGATCGGAGGCGCACTCCAATATGCCTACGCCTCTGCGCAAAGAGGGAACGCGAGCAGCACATACTTTGACAGTGTAGGCCCCATGGACTCGACACCTCCTTACCTGCACACACAGTGAAATACTTGGGATTTCCACACAAACATGTCTCGGCCAGGACTGTAATGTCGTACCGCGATGGCCGGACTCCATATGTAAGACTCCAACAAAGGCACCGCCCAAACACTGCACACCCAATAGCCAGCAGAGCATGGAACGCCAACACCTTCACCAAGACGTCGTTCTACAGCACACGGCGTGAGGCCGTGATAAGCTGCCACTATCGCCGCAAGTCGACCACATATGTACTTATGTGCATACACAGATGTTTTACGGAAATAGAGGTCAGTACACATGTAGAAATATATGTACGCATACACAGATATAAAGTACAACAGGTTAATACATGGAACCCAGGGATGCAAAGTTCACAGATAAGTAAGATGCTAAATCCTCCCCCACATAGTAAAACATGGTGACCAACAACCCGATCATTATCCGAGGGTGGGCAGAGCAGGTAACGCCAGCCATGGAAATGTCAACCTGCATCAATGTTTACATATCCTGTCGGGATGATCACCAGTCCACGGTAACAGTAACGGATATAAAAGTGCTGTCATACATCCATAGGATATGAGTGCCGAGATTAACACAGCCATTACCGCCGGGCTTGCGCGCCAATGTATGTATTGTGTGCAACCGGCCGGCGCGTCAAAGGAAATGCAAGCACATTTGTAGTGCGAAGTGCGGTACGCCATTATGAGTGAACGCGCACTCTCATTTGTGGGTCTAAAACAGTTCATGTTCCTCGCAAGAAAGTTCCTCAAAGTTCCATTATTGAAAATGTCTTCATCAAACATCCATTGTTAGAAATGTATTTAAATGGCATCCTGGTAAATAGAAATTAATCATAGTAATTCATTAAAGGTTCTTTCATTGTAAGTAAATCAGCATATTTTTAAAATTCATCCTATGACCTACTTAGCTAAAGTTGTTACTATGCCATTAGTATGTGTTCCACACTATGCCCATTTGTTCCACATTACTAACGTCTGTGTTCCTCATTTTGGCAATAGAAGGTTGAGCGCCATGGCGGCAATACATGTGTTTGTGTGAGGTGAGGGTTGTCGCGGTGTTCTCGCTGTGTGTGTGTAATACGTGCCACTGTAGAATGTGTATGTAGGTGACATGTCAGCAGGCGGAGGTAATAACATCACGCGGTAGGCAGTACAAGCGCAGGAACCATAGGCGAATATGTACAGCAGTACCCACAAGTAGTACTGACATCCCCTCAGTGGCTATATGCCAGTGGCGACGAAACGATGCAAAAGTTGAAATGTCCCAGAATGCAAACCACAGGGCCATAGCCAACAGGGGAGATGCAAAGGACGCGATAGTACAAAACCATTGACCGTATGTATGGCGCCATAAGGTAGACTCAACACGGCATCCGGGCGGCAACGCTATTACACAGCATCAGGCATGTATGGCGTAAAAATATTTATCTTTATCGCTATCCCGGCACCGACATCGGTGGAAATCACTTACGGTCCCAGAATACCGCCAGTGTTCCACCTAATGTTAAGTAAGCGTAGCGGCACACGTGACATAGGAGGCTACCGGTAAGCATACTGGTAGGTCATCTTGGGTATAGGACCACAATCACCAGAATTCAACTGTGTGACAAAATGCCAATGGATAGTAGGCAACGGACGCAACATCCGCAGAGATATATATAACCGATGTGAAGGAGGAATACGCGGCAGGAAGCAATAATAACATGCAGGCGATACTGACACCACACGACGGCTCAACAAAACAAACATTCCCAGAACAACAGACAGGTAACCTGCAGCCCCCAAGCAGGGATGGAGCACACACACAAGCTATTATCTTTGTATGTATAAATGCAAGACCCACACCTCGCACTCTGGGTCACCCACATCCGCAGATACTACCCCATCGCATTATTATCAAAAGGATAACAGCTAAAACAGAGCAAAACATACAGGCAGTCAATGACAGTGGCATACCCGCGAACAAGCCAAGTCTATGGGAAACACTAGCAGCAGCTGATGCATCCTTGCATCCATTGTGTACAGGGAATATAACAGCTATGTTACACATCTGAATGCACAATGCCACGAACAGACGCCGCCCAGGACACGTGACACCCTACATGTCAAACAGAATACCATACCCAACACACACAATCCACGGCTAATTACTAGCAGAATGTACCTGACACCACACATAGCGTAGATGCAGTCACACAAACATTAGGTTGGGTCATATACCATCCCCACGGCGGTTGCAGTGCAAATAATTAACGCCAGCACGGAGGAATGGTGAAACCATGGCCTAGTTTTGGGTAACGTGATTAATCGGAGGAGGATCACCAGTGATATGCTTATAAGTACACACCTAGGGAACAGCTATTGGCTAAGATGAACCCACATGCCGTGAGGTGACCTACGCATGAATCAAAAGCGAAGACTCCCTCTGATATTCAAACCGTGATGTTCACAACGGAACACAAACGCCATCGAAAGAAAATACTGAGAGGAAAGATATTGAGGAATATAGAAGCAAAGGCCGGAAAGGTACATGTCGAACCCACTTAGATGTACTGATGTGTAACGATGATAATGTGATGACTAATCTGCAACTGCAATGTGAACGCATGCGTGTAAGTAAAGATACCCGTCCATTAGGCAGAGAGTGGTGAAAGGTGGTCATGTAATGCTGTCGCGGAGCATACCAATGATCATGGACAACGCAGTGCACAGCAGTGGGACAAATATGTACACAGACATGACAACCCAAGGTCCGCCATAGGGATCTCCAACACAGAACAATGCCACCACCCACGCCGCATGCTGCCAGTGGATATCGAATAAATGAAGCTCCACAGCAGGGATACAGGCCATGTATGTAGCATAGTGTCACAGCACACATGTGCATGGGCATATACCCGTCGACAGTCATACTGAATTGCACAATACCGACGGGGCAACGCGATCCCACGCGAGTAGGGGTGACTCAGTGTCAATTATGTGTAATGCAAAGCCGGGTCATGATGGGATATGTTCAGAAATCATAAGAGACAGTATCACAGGCATAGCATGCAATGATGGAGGGATGGCCTAATGTTATGTAAGCATATAACAAGATATGTAATGGCCTGCACATATGGGACAAATGTAGTAGCAGAATAGGTAACTGGAAATGGAGGGAAACAGCAAGTAACCATGTCCAAACGCTCAGAGGGCATAGGTGCAATGTGTACACAATGATGTCCGTGAAGGGCAGGTAAACATTACGCAATGTACACAGTAGTGGTCACCCCCCATGGTAGTGTCCACTGAACGGGCAGAAGTGGATGTCAACTGTATGTTCATACCCTGTGATTCTGGCTGTGGTGGTACCATGGGTCTGTGTCACCCTACCAGCACAAGGGAGCTATCACATCTAACTCAGCGTGACACAGTGCGCCTCTGTGGGATGCACAGGACCTATGTCCCACAGCACGGTGTGTGTCCAGTCTGGTGGATGTCATTAATAAGACGCCCGGCTGAGCAATGTGGCATGTAACACATACGCATGACTGCTCCTCCCACCCTGCCCACTGCAAATGCTACATGTAGAGTACTAGCATGCATCAGTACCAGCGGAGAACATGGGCCCATGGCAGGAGTAGATTACACCCCTGTGTTAGTGGTATGCAGGTGAGTACATGATGTGTTACATGACTGTCATTTGCATATGTAAACCGTCTGGAGCCGGTAGAGGATCACACAGCATGACTATACTCGACATGGCGTAACGCTGTTGTATCCATTGTGTAAGGTAACAATCCACATGTAAGTTATTGTAACACTGCCCGTGTGGCATACGTAAGCGGCACAAGGGTACAAGGGCACCCAAGGTATCAGCCAGACATAACGGTCCTGAAATGCGTGGTCCTGCACACGTGTACCCACGCCATGGTGGAATATGGCAACCACAGCACCATGGGTATGCGTGTACATCAACGCCATGCACAACGCAGATATGCATGTATAGGACAGTATCCATGTGATACACACTGCATGACTGTCACTATGCAAAGGTGATGCGGTATGCACCCTATGTGATGTAATCTGATGCAATGATATCTACATGATATATCTGCCACACCTGACAACCTGTGCATGGTTGTTAGCCAGTAATGAGTAGGATGAGCTAGAAGTCGCTGCCAGGTATGTAGATGTGGTATATGGTAGGCATGGGACAATACCTGTGTGACAGCAGGTAGTATGTATGCAAATTGACTGAGTTAATGAGGGCCACATACGTCTGATAGGACAGTGCAACGTCACATCCCTGACTTGTTGTAGTTAAGTAATGATATGCCTGCACCACTGTGTGACCTGTACAGGAGAGGCAACATGGCGAACATCCTGGTGAGACATAGGGTACGGTATGTGATGCTGGATGTGCAATACATTGGCAATAGCATAAAGTGCGGAATGGCGCTCGAAGGGCAAAGAGCCGGATCATGTTCTGATGATACCTTCTGGTACCAATTCCCAACCACCCATGCAATAGTATGACAGGTGGCCAGCATGGGGATGTGGTGTGCTGAAGCATATGAAGCCCAACAAGGGTGCCAGTAAAGGCATGCAGGTGGTCAATGAGCAGTGAAGTGCTAATGTATGTCAAGATGCGGCCCAGTGCCATACTGAATGGTTCCAGTCATATGTACAAATGCAGCCCCATACGTGCAAATGCAGTACCACCCATGTGTAGTGTGATAGATGTGGTAGTAAGTTGTGGTCAGGCACACAACGACATGAATGGGCTAGCAGTCAATGCAGTGTGCTGCTGCAGAGACATGTAACACAGGTTGGCGGATACAACAACCACGCTTATTGGAGGTGTGATACATTGGGACTGTGTTCCCGGACATAACATGTGCATGGCAGTACTATGTATGTGTCCATTGCGGGTTACTACAATGTCCAGCCAAGGATTGGAAACCCCTGTAGTGAGTGAGAGTGTGTATTGTTGGTAGAAAATTCCCCATTCACACAGGCACGATGCCAGCAACATCTGTGTTGGCAATGCCCGTAATGACTGTGGTATGCTGCATTGAATGTGGATGTAGTCAAACAGCAGAGATGATACCACCATTAACCGCGTGAGGGCCCACACCGCAACGTCTGGCAGTCATGTGTGTAGGTAGCTAGTCTGTGAGTATGTGATGCACCATGAGGACACACCATGACTGTTCAAGACACACCAAGGCTACAGGTGAACATAACTACTGCGTAACAGCAGCCCTGCACATGTGCCCATACAAAGCATGTGTGCATGGAACAGGAATACCACCGTGGCATCTGTGAAAAGGCCAGTACCACTCATGTCTCTGTGTGGAATCAGCATTGGTCCCTACCAGTGTGTAAATGTACCTGAAGTGCACTGTGATCAGTGTTGGCATAGGCACGTGAGACTGTCCATCGTATCGGATGCCATGCCCTCAACTACCTGTGTCAGTGGATGACAGTAATACGGGGTGTAGTGTGTATGTACGATGCATGGTGCTATGGTTGTGTGTTTAGGTGTGGCTAGCAGGGATGAGAAGCATGATGTTCAGCAAACAGAGGATGTGGGTAGGCATAGCACACAGACACATGGAGGTTTCAGCGCATGCCGAGGGTAGTGTAGGCGTATGGTATGCGTAAATGTGGTAATGTGTCACCCAGCTTATGCGACGCTGCATGGCTAAGCTATGTGGGTACACGGGAGTCCATTACTAGGAAGCCGGGCGTGGTTGCTGTCAATCACAGCAGCAACTGGTCTCAGGTGCAATGTACAGTAGTGCCAAATCACCGACCAGCATAACCTGGGTGGTGTACAGCAGCATGGTCTACCTGTCACGCGGTCACAACCAAAGGAATGGCTCACTAACATGGGCATCTGGAACATGGTTTAACCTATGATGCAATGTGTCTTGGGAATATACAGTGCATGTGTGGTGTAAATCACTGTGGTGGTGTGGGAACCACCCACCCGTAGGTGTTGCATTCCAGGTATGTGACTGGGAGGCAATGATCTGTGTACAATCTTGAACTGGCGCAGGTGTGCCGCGGTAGGGCATGGAGGCAGGTCCCAGGCACTTTGCAGATAAAATGACATGTGTGCTGTACCGTAGCGCCGCAGTGCTTTGTGTACAGCACAGTGGAGGGTGTAAGCATTGTCACACATCACTGCATGCTGTGCCTACTCTGTGAGCCAGCCCTGCCGAGACAGACATGTGACACCGCTTTCGCCAACAGGCAGCATAGCATGAAGGATGTACATGTGGGCTGCAGCACCTTAGGCAGATGTCCACAGGTCAAGCGTGTGCCACGCAGTAGTGTGGTTAGAACACGGCTATCAGACTGGACAAACACCACATGCCTGGCATATTGACTACAGTAATACGACCATAGTCAACAGTCCCAGTGACAGAGTAGGCCAATGTACATCCATGTGTGCAGACTTACTGGCTACTGGACACCTGGCTGGACACACACCTGGAGTGGGTTAAGTCACCATTGAGCCATCAGCATGTCCCAGTCCATGTGGGCCATACAATGTCATCACAGGGTGGTCACAATAGCAGGTGGTGCAAGGCAGACACGGTAAGGTACCAGGTGATGTGTCATGTGTGCATATGTCGACTAGCACAGCCATTCACAGCTGTCTGCAACATAATTGGTGCACGGCATGCATACTAAGTTGCTACGATGCATGTGGAACCGCACCGTCAATACCACTACAGGGCCATCTGACACAGGTGTGTTGTGACAGGTGTAACTCCATGCTTTGCACAGGATAAATAACAATCACTGTTGTAGGCAGTGCCATGCTGGTGGCTACTCAGTGATATATGCAGTGGTCATACAGACATACCGTACACAGTGTTCATGCAGGAATGTCTATTGTCGGACGGTGTGCTGCAAAGTGTGAATGTAGGTGTGTTGTTAGAATGCGCTTACACATCACAGAAGACACCATCTGGTGCAGTCATATGGTTGTCAATCACCAGTACACACATCCACAAAGCAGTCAGAATCCCAGTCCTGGGACAATGTGTCAGTCACCCCTGACGCATTGCAGGTGACATATGTGCACATGGCTGAACACCCTCCCACTGTCAGCGTAAGCTGGCTACATGATGGCTGTGAAATGTGCTGTAGAAATGTACAATGCTGGTAGCCCAATGAAGTACCTGAATCAGACAGTACGCTATGTCGTAGCCATGTAAACCATGCACAACAAATGACCTATCAACAGAGACAATGTAAACAATGCATTGACACATGGAACATGTGCACATGATAAACCCCAATGAGTTATGTTTTGCAAACATATTGATGTACAATTGTCATCTATGGTCCATAGCATGGATGCAGACACACATACTCCACAGGTAGTACCATGTGATGTAGGTAGGGGCATTGCTCATGTACACATGTCACAGTAGCTGCACAGACATTGAAGGTCCCGCATAGCCGCCATGTAGGGGTAGCTGTGGTATGTGACTCAAGCTGATGCCCGCACAAAATGGGTCGACCATGTCCCACAGAGATGTGTTATGTGTGTACCACATGTGACGCGGCTGAGCCAACAAGCTGTGATGCGTAATGGCTGTCGTGTACCTGTGTGACATTGTCTGTGATGGGTGCAAAAGGCATATAGTATCGACATTGACATGCCCACAAGCCCCACATAGGTGCATAGCCTGAACATACAATACAGCGGAGTGTGTGGGATGATAGCAACTCCACAGGTGGAGGAGATGGGTATGGACGGGCAGCTCCACAACCACATGTGTGTATCGTGTTCACGCCCACGCACACATGAGCATCTGAGAGGCTAGTGTTACAGCTGTACAGGGTTGTGCATGCATATATGTCCAGCAACATCCCTGTGTGTCCCACTCACTGGCCCGTGGACTCGATGGACACCAACCAAATGTGTGTGTGTGTATATGAGATGTGCACAGCACATCACAGATGCTCTACTGTAGAACAGGCTTACCATGTAGACATGTGCACAGTAGGGTTCCGCGCCCAGCTGCAGTCGTACCATGTAATGTGCTGAACCACACCAATAGTCCAGGGCCACGCCACAGATGGATGCGTATGCATCTGTGTATGTATGGCCGTGAATGTCTCCGGCATAGCAATATAGCTGTGGTCACCGCTGTGGAGCAAACAACATGGCGAATGGGTTATAATGTGAGGGGTGCGCCATACGCCAGTATGGTTTGATCGACGATACCATCAGTGACCCTGCAGTATGTGAACATCCCTGTCCCCATACATGGATACCCATGCTGCAGCCCAACACCACCATTCACAGAGGGAGGGATGGCGGTGTGCAGTGCAGCAGCAGACATGGGGGTGGCAGCAGGCACTGGATGCTACACATATGTGGTACCCACATCAGTGCAGGCAACCATCCATGTGCACGTGGATAGCGGTGTGTGTGTCCACATACAGCTCTGCGTTGATCAATATCCCAGCACATAGCACCTGCTCTGTTTACAGGTATGCATGGATGTGTGATACCTGCATGCACCAGACACACACCCTCAGCAAGCAGCCGCAAGCATTACCTTGCTTGAGGCCAGTGTCCACACCACATGGCGTATATATGTTGAATGTCCATATACACATAGCAATGACATATGGACCGTGGACAGCCACCCCTGCCAATATCAGTAAATCCCCAGGTGATCACAACCCAGTGCCATGTATGTGGCATACTCCTTGCCATACCATGCAGACCTCTGCCCAAAGCAAGGCTGCATGGAGCTATCACAGTACTCACATGGTGCAATGGACAAAAGGCACCTCACTCATCAACCATACACAGCAGTAATGTGGTGGATGCACACTGTGGTGTCACAGGTGCTGTGTGGGGATGCTCTGGACAATGTGTGTGTACATGCTATGCATGGCCTGGTCCTGGGCTAATGTAAGTCAACATGGTTACACATCGCCCTATGTCTATATCACATGTGCAACACAGCTGAGCTGTGGCAAGTTGTCCAACACCCAGTACAGTGCTGTGTGGATGTATATGCGTACAACATTACGTGCATGCAGGTGTCCGTGTATGCGGTACAGTGCCACTGCTGAACGCTCACACAATGGCTACAGACGCGTGATGTACTGGACACATACACAAAGGTCTGCAGGGTGAACATCAGCACCGACCACATGGGGACCTATGCCAGTGATTATGTGACTACAGGTGCAGCCAGGTACACACATGTCCAGCCAGCTGGCTAACATCTACATGGTGCATGTACAGTGTGATGGGTAAGTAAACAGATAAGCGATGTGACAGCCACCGCTCAATGGTGTGAAGCCAACACATCGCTGTGTCACCGCCAATGCGATGCCTTCACAGATTATCTGTGCAGGATGTCGTGACTTTGTCAGCAGCAGTGTATTAAAAACAGTATGCCAGCGCAGCAGTGTAAATGTGACCTGCCACCATCATTATGTCTTACAGATAATGCCACCATCATTATGTCTTACAGATAATGCCACGTTCCCGGCTTCCCACTTTCAGTCGACAGGAGGAGGAGGTGATCATCCCATACCTCCATACTCAATCATGACGCCTTATTCAGTCAAGGTGCCACAGCATAAGCAGGGTACAGGAACGGTATTGGTGAGATGTGGAGGAGATGTGCAGGAGGGTGAACAGCCTGGGTGGATACAACCACACTTATCAGCAGATCCGCAGGCACTGCACAGACCTGATCCGGTGATGCAAGACAGCGCGTCAGCTGCAATCGCCAGACAACAACAACGCGGGGACAGGTGGTGGGCCACCAACCCAGTCTCCCCACTCACAGCCACGGAGGAGCTCCTGGCTGAATCTGGGGACACCCACGGAACAACACGAGAAACCCATGCGCCGCCCATCGTGGAGGTGGAAGTGTCTCCCCGAACTAAGGAGCTTGGAGCTGCATGGTAAGTCAGGGATGCATGTTTGTATGATAAGTGACATGGGGTGGGTGTCATAGTACAACACACATAAATATAGCAATACATGCCAGGTATATGGCTGACACAGGACGACACCACAGTATGCTATGTTATGTTAAAGCAGACATGTGCATAGCACATGCTAATTCGCACATGCATGATGTGACATGCACACTGCTGACTGTATATTAAGGTAATGGATAATGTATACCTTTGTGTCATCCCTTGTTACAGGTATCTGCTCTGGCGCAATACGCAAAACACAAGCGGGTCTGTTGCCGGTAAGTCTGTTGCTAGTCAAAGTACGATATGGCGGTATTGATATCTCCTTCATGTGTCCAGGCATGATGATGCACACCTGTGTGCGCTCCAGTCACGGTATACAGGTTGCACCCACCACACACACACACCACCCATGTACAGTAGATACTGATCCGTTAGCTGAGTGGCATGACACCACACTCCACCTATTGGTGTGTTACGCAGCATTCGAGAAGGCGCATACACAATGGTGTAGGTGTTCCACAATGGCTGCATGTAGTATGCATCCGGTATGCCTCTGCAGTATGCACACAGTACCACATAGTGAGCTGTGATCTTGCCAGAGCACAGGTGTTACCAATGTGACTCTATGCCCTTCTGCATCGGTGCACATGTTGTGACATGGCACATGCCGCATGTCCCATGCACGTCAGATGTCTGGCTGCAACAGTTTCACACCATGACATGACCTATACTGCGACATATAGCAGACATCCACACTGTCTGCATATCTGTAGAAAATGTGACAACCTTATTAATTCAGTATGGTTGGCTGTATGTCACATGGGCCACCACAGGCCATGTGCACGGCGTCCACCACACACAATGGTGTCAATGACCCAGACAGACAAGGCCATGGTCGATACCTGGCTACAGGCATGTTGCCACACAGTACATCCACTGTGGTTAGTCACCGCTTGCACCCCTGTACACACATAGTGGGCTCATCACTGTAGTGGCCCCCCTGGCCATCCGATGTAGTACACCACTGACATCGAATGCCTCTCCACACCTACTACACGTGCCTCCCAATATCCACCATATTACGTTGCTGCTGAGCCGGATGAACCGACTTACAGACATGGCAATGTAATGCGCTCCAGGTCACGCAGATCACACAGAAACATAATCTTTGTGTCCTGCTACTGTGCAGTGGCACAGTGCCCGTGACTCCACACTGTACAGCCCCTATGTACACAGCTCACACTAACCGCACCTGCACAGACATCCTGTTACCCATACATTGTATCTGTAGACTGTACACATAACACTGCACCATGACAGCACCAATTGTGATGCTGCTTACTTTGATGCAGGGACACCATCGCCACATGTCCACATGATACCGCCACATGTATCACGGTGTACATGACATAGTGTCGGGCAGACATGTGGGTACTGTCAACACACCTGTGGCCACACGGGTGTATCACGGGCGATGCAATGCAAACTACCATGAATGTGTACTGCATGCCTACTAAAAAGACACCTGCCTGTTGTACTGTTCCCACCAGGCAGTGTGCATACTGCCACTAGGAATGTCTGGCTCTACATTCACTGGTCTGTGGTGTGTGAATGCTGCATGCCACCCGCATTATCACGCTACGCATGATGTCTGTGTGTGTGTGTGTGTGTGTGTGTGTGTGTGTGTGTGTGTGTGTATTGTAACTGACGGTATGCCTTGTATTGACAGGTGCTGTAGGTGAGTTCCCTCCTGCGGTCCAGCTGATGCTAGCGATGTCCCACAGATACTTGAAGTGGTGATGACCATGTGCATGAGGCACAGGCAGGGGTCGTCACGGGCACACACTGTGCCATTGGAGAACATCACACTTACGCCCCTTCATCCCCTGAACACGGTTCGGATGCCGATAACATACCCCAAACACCGCGCGTTCATAGATGACGGGTCAGTCAGCGTCTGTGTGGCACCGAGCAGGAAATGTGGTGGCTGCAGAAGGTGTGGGCACATACCGCATGTTGCCAGGCATGTAATGACTGGAATTGCAGTGCCACGCAGGCATGTGGCAGGTGCTGCTTTCGTAGGGGAGCACCGCCAGATTACTACACCTGCCATACCGGGTGCAGCAGCAGCTGGTATAACCAGACGCATGTTCCAGACTGTAATGGCTGTTGTTGCAGGCCACGATGCCGAACGGCAGAACCAGGAAGGGCAGAGGCTGCAGAGGTCTGCAATCCGCTCCTTGAATGACAACATCCAGGCATTGGCGAATGCCCAACACCATCTTGCCGATGTTCTGTGATAGGAGATTGGGTGAGATGGCTGGTATCTCGGATTCGAGGCATGGCCATCCTTGAGCATGCTAGGCTGTCCGCAGGAACACCAGGTAGGGGAGTGAGGCATAGGGCACGCGGGCGAGGGCCAGCAACACCACTTCTTCTGGTGCAGGTCAGCATGTGCGCGCCACCTCCCATGCCCACCCACCCAGTGCTGGTAGCAAGGCAGCTGTGCAGCTGCTACTACACTGACCAATAACCAGGACAGAAAGAGCAGGCCAATGCGGACGTGGGCCCCTGATGGCGCTCCCGCTGGATAACGGCGTGGAAGTACCACGACTCCAGCGGACATGTGACATTGAGAGTGGACTGTCTGTACCTACACCCGGTCGCCTGCCCGTGCGACTCCCAGGCAGGCACGGTCAACGTCAGCGGCAGGCTGACACAGTGAGCCGTAACACCTGCACTGTAGCCTTTACAGTCTGGGGCTGCTAAGCCATACCCCTGTAGCAGGCATCACAGATGACTGAACTGTGTACACACAAACCCACACAGCAAACACGCACTGTAGGGCTCCACCACACCCACATGCAATGTACACACAGATTTGCCCAGTCAATGCACAGGCCCCTTAAACACACACATGATGTCATCCATTGGTACAGCCTATGCCTGTGCTTTATATCACCCCTGCATATGATGAAGTCTCTGCCGCATAACTGTGAGCTACACCATCAGTGCATGGTTATGCAAACATATTCTGATGCACAGGGTGGACAAGATAGTGAGAGGTGTATGTGATACCTGTGTCCCATAGTGCGTGATGTGTATGTTGTGGTGTGTGTGTATGGCTGGTGACAGGTGTGTATGTGATGTGGTTGTGCACTGACATCATGCAGCAGACATACCATGCAGGACAGGTGCAGCATTCATTGATCTGTGTACACAGTATGTGTGGTGGTTACATGTGTAGCACCATGTTGGTTCAGTTAACCAGATGACAATGATGGTGTACTTGCATGTGCCTACTGGGAGCACTGTAATTAGTTCCCTACTGTCGTGGGGTAGGTTCCCCCACAGGCATGTCTGGCAACATCAGCATAGCACAGGTACCGCACTCGCATGGACCCTACATAGAACATAGGCTATTATGTACATAACAGGGTATGTGCCCTCACGACATGTGTGGACCTAGCATGACTGTGTGTGGCTGCTAACACCCCTCAGGATGGGGATGCCATCCATCAGTCCCCAGTCCCTCGTCCAGCACTGACACACAGAGGATGCCTGGCGCATAACTATATCCACACATCCACACGTCATTATTACTTCCTGGACAAAGGCGTCAGTGCCTTTTTTTTTTTTTCCTTCACATGGGCTGGCACTCCTCACGTGTTGTAGGGGTCTCCGCTGACCCTGTTCCCAGCACGTCACACTCATCTTTGTGGTGATGTGTGTGACAGTCGCTTCTGTGCCCGTGTTTGCCTGGAGCCTAGGAAGTGGAATATGCCCATGTCACCCAGGTCAGACATGGCCGTGTATGCCAGGCACAGATCACCACAGAGCAGATGTGCCGTGAAGGTTTACAGCCGGAGTCCCCTTGGTCGTGCAGCTTGTGACACATGTCCTAGCACCGTCATCCCCGCCTTGTAACATTTGCGGTCCTTCCGAGTGCTGCAGGCGTCAGGTTAGCTACAGGCCAGATGTGCCAATGTACGCAGCCATTGCTCTGGTGTGTGATGTGTACAGGGGTACAATGAACACCCCTGATGTCGATGCGATTCCTTCCAGACCAGGAGGCCACAGTGGAATGTCTTCACACCCACATTGCCATTGTGTGTGTTGACAGATGTTAACGACAGGTGTCGTAGCCATTTCCATGAACATGTCCACCATCTGGAATGGCTTACCACCTACATGTGACATTGGGCCGAACATGTCCTTCACACTGGGTAGGTCTGCACCTTCTCTGGCATGTAGTAGCAGGCCATGGCTCTGGCACCAGTTATCCATGTCTATGACGCCCTAGGTGGATGTCCGTGTCACATGGGTGTTGGGTATGGTGGCCGGTGCGTAGTCATCTGCATACCTTGTCTGCCACAATCCCCCTATAATTGCATGCACATTGGAAGGTCGAATGCCATATGGCAGGGGGCCCAGGACTGAGCCCTGTGGGCCTCCACTGGAGACCAGATATGAGTGTGACAAGGCACCAGGAACACCAACCCTGTGTGGTGCGACCTCCAACCTTTCTGAGAAGCATCGGGTGACATATGTCCCCACATGTATGCTGGCGAGCCTTTCCATGAGTCCCATGTGTAGTGTGCTCTGAACGCTCCCACCAGGTCATGGTACTGTGTGCAATCCCACGTATCCCCATCAATGGCCTTGGTGACCACTCCAGACAGGACGAGCAGGTACGGGAGGCAGGATCCGCCGTTGACTATGTTGTTGTGGGTATGTTCCGGTATTGGCTGTACACCGCTGTCTGTATCCATGGGCACCTGTATGGACCTCCCACAGCTTTGCAGACAAGGCTTGTCAAGCGGATAGGGTGTGGCTGTCTACAGTCCATAAGAGCACTACCCTGGCATAGTGGGACCACAGATGCCATATGCCATCCATTGGGGACATAGCCCATAGTAAGGCTAACATGATACAGTGGCCGCATGTGTGGGCCGAGGCCCTCAATGAGGATGGGTAGCACACAGCCAGGGACACCATCGGTGCCCATTGGTGCTGTGTCAACCGCCATAAAGATATGGGATAACTCCAGGCCATATGAGATGTTTGGGAGGCTACACTCTGGTGGGATGGATATGTCCCCTCTTGGGGGGGTGGGATGTATGCATGGAACATGTCCGCTGGTTTGCAGACAATGTCTGTGGGTGCAGTGACAGTACCATTCTGGACCATTTCCAGCCAAGTCTGTGTGCCCCCAACCATGTCCTTACCACAGTTAAGGAAGGCCCTATGGTTGTCTCATGTGCCTCTGCAGTACCCCACAAGCGGCCGTGGATGATTGTATGTGTGGCCGTATGGTGACGCCCGGTATGAATGGGAGATGGTTTCTCTGGTATTGACATTGCTCTGTCATGTATTGGCTCCAACTGTTGATGTACAGCTAGTCAGTGGCTGGGGTCCACCACACCATGTGCCTACCTGTGGTGGACAAGGTCCTGATGTTATCATGTTTGCCTGTTGCAGACATGCATGTGGGTGCTCAGAGAATGCATTCGCTAGGCGGTTGCCGGTCTGGCCTGGGTTCAACACTGGCATGGAGGACTTGTAGGGTACCACACGGTCATATGATGTGTGTGGTTTGTTGTGGAGGTCATCACTTAGGTCCCCATGCGGTGTTGGTTACAGGATGTGGATGACCAGTGGATCCACTATCACGGTCTGGCATCACCATTGAGGGCTGTACATCCTGTGTGGGGCATATCCTCACCATGTGTGATGGGCAGAACTGTCAGACATCCCCTAGTATGTATGGTGCATGGCTGTTTAACAGTGGCCAGGTGTGAGAACACCTGTGACTGGTGGCGTGGTGTGTTGTGCCATGGCTAATGTTCCCAGTCTATGTATGGGTGGTTCATGTCACCCAATACGGTGCTGTTGAGAGCATGCCCACTCACCAGTGTCCTCAGGACATCTGTGCAGGTAGCCTGTGTTTGGGAGGGTTGTCTGTAGCATGCAACAAACTGTAGGCCAGTCCTACACATGGTTATTGCACCTAGATATTCCCGCTGCAGCAGCCATGTCTGTGGCATGGCGGGTTGCTGTAATGGCTGGACACACGACGGTCCACATTCCGCCACCCATGCAGTCGCACCATGTGTATGCATGTCTGCTCTGTGCCGACTCTAAGTGTCTGAGCATGCCCAGTAGGCAGCTGTGTAGATAGACACACAGCACAGTGCACCGCCGACTGCAGTTATACCGGGTGCATGCCTGTATCCCCTTCGCAATGGCCACGTCTGTGGCATGGCCAGGTTTCTGTTGTGTGGCTGGACACACACGGCGGTCCACATTCCGCCACCCATGCCGTTGCACCATGAGTATGCATGTCTGCTCTGTGCCGAGTCTAAGTGTCTGAGCATGCCCAGTAGGCAGTGATGTACTGATCAGTAGTTACTTGGTATTCCCGACTGCAGCACTAACGTTACTGTCTGGCGACCTTGGGATGGTAACAGGCGGCGTGACTCGCACTCTGACCTAACTCCCGATCGGGCATTGCCTCTGCAAATGATACCACCCACGTGAGGGTATGCCTCCTGACAGCGCTCTGCTCAGTAAACTTCGGTGCGCATTCTGTAAATGCTTCATACTGTAGTGTGTTCATGTAGATAGGCGTAGGTTCGTCTCCCGTCCCTTCCGTGTGTGTGTGTGTGTGTGTGTGTGTCTCTGTGTGTGTGTGTGTGTTTCCAGCTGCCTCTGCGAATTAACATGCTTTTAGGCGCTCCGCAACCCAAATCTTGGCTATTGCCAACTATTGTCTTGCGGGTGATGTCACCAGCCTACAAGTATGCCTCTGACAGCGCTCACTTCAGTAAACTCGGTAGCGCGTTCTGTAAATGCTTCATACTGTAGTAAGTTCATGTAGATAGGCATAGGTTCGTCTCCCGTCCCTTCCGTGTGTGTGTGTGTGTGTGTGTGTGTGTGTGTCTCTGTGTGTGTGTGTTTCCAGCTGCCTCTGCGAATGAACATGCTTTTAGACGCTCCGCAACACATACCTTGGCTATTGCCAACTATTGTCTTGGTGGCGTCACCAGCCTACAAGTATGCCTCTGACATCTCTCTTCAGTAAACTCGGTGGCTGCGTTCTGTAAATGCTTCATACTGTAGTAAGTTCATGTAGATAGGCGTAGGTTCATCTCCCGTCCCTTCCGTGTGTGTGTGTGTGTGTGTGTGTTTCCAGCTGCCTCTGCGAATGAACATGCTTTTAGACGCTCCGCAACACATACCTTGGCTATTGCCAACTATTGTCTTCTGGTGGCGTCACCAGCCTACAAGTATGCCTCTGACATCGCTCTCTTCAGTAAACTCGCAGCAGCGTTCTGTAAATGCTTCATACTGTAGTAAGTTCATGTAGATAGGCGTAGGTTCGTCTCCCGTCCCTTCCGTGTGTGTGTGTGTTTCCAGCTGCCTCTGCGAATGAACATGCTTTTAGGCGCTCCGCACACATACCTTAGCTATTGCCAACTATTGTCTTATGGGTGATGTCACCAGCCTACAAGTATGCCTCTGACAGCGCTCTGTTCAGTAAACTCGGTAGCTGTTCTGTAAATGCTTCATACTGTAGTGAGTTCATGTAGATAGGCGTAAGTTAGTCTCCGTCCTTCCGTGTGTGTGTGTGTGTGTGTGTGTGTGTGTGTGTGTTTCCAGCTGCCTCTGCGAATGAACATGCTTTTAGATGCTCCATAACACATACCTTAGCTATTGCCAACTATTGTCTTGTGGGTGACGTCACCAGCCTACAAGTATGCCTCTGACATCGCTCTCTTCAGTAAACTCGGTAGCGCGTTCTGTAAATGCTTCATACTGTAGTAAGTTCATGTAGATAGGGGTAGGTTCGTCTCCCGTCCCTTCCGTGTGTGTGTGTGTTTCCGTTGCTTTCGCAACTTCTTCTGAAAAAGCAAATTCTTAAACTGTTCACAATCAACAATGTGATATTTAAAATCTTGTTAAGACTCACATTGTTGATTGTGAACATTCTTAGACTTTGCTTTTTCTGCAAACGTTAGGAAACAACGAAAACGTTGCATGTTTTAATAAACTGTTTAAATGTTACGAAAACTTGTGTTGTGTCGAACTACGGGGACTATTCTTGCCGCAGGTTGCTGGTTTGTTTGTGTTTCATAGTACAATATCATGTAATACGTGTGTTCATAGTATGCTTTCTGTGATGTTGACATGTGTGTGTTTCGATTAGCAGTGCGTCTGTGCTTTCTATGCTGTGGCTACATGTTCATTGTTCGCATAAGAAAGTGACAAATGGTAAGGGTGGACATTTAAAGCTTGGATACTTCCATGTTATGTGTAAGTCTCAGGGCCTACGGGTGATAAGCGCATACATGTCTATGAAGTACCTTTGGATACCATATCTGACGTGTCGTGACGAAATGTTTAAGTTGACTGTTCCATCTACCTATGTGTGACATGGTTTGTGGCCATAGGGTGCCAGCAAGTCTTTCCTGTTCATTGGGTGTTTGCCATGGTCTATTGACATCAATCCTATTAATTCACCAAGGATGTCTTTCATTGGTGGAACGCCATAGTTTGACCATCGTATGTCATTCCCAGCAGACGTTGAGATTGTGCCATTGGTATGTTTACACAGGTCACCCATCTGTTCCACTGTATGGAAGCATGTGATCCCCATTGATGTGCTGGCAGATTGAGTGCTGTGTGCGCGGTATCTGCCCAGCAGTCTGGCTTTGTATGGGGAGTGTCTACTGTAGTCCCTATCTGTATTTCCTGGGTTATGCCTTGCAACAGCTGTAGGATTCCCCAGGTTTGCAGCTATGGGTGCCATCTTGGCCGTACGTTTGTCCATCCATGGGAACTGCCTACTGGACACTAGTATACGGCTGTAAACATTTCACAGCTGCATTCTCCATTTCCGGTGGATGATCGGCATTATTATTGCGAGTAACGCATATGCCATGGCCACGCCCCACACGGGCGGACGACGAATCATCTGCCAATCCACACCGACACCCATTTTGCATACCCACGATCTCATGTCTGCAACCCTCGAGAGTACCCGTTGCCCACCCTTCATGTGTGCGGAAATGGGATGTGAATGCACCTGTATGGACGCAGCAGCCTGGGGAGTCCTATTCATGTGTCCTGCATTTCATGGACGGTTGTCATCACCCTTGAAGACGCTTGTGGTGCATATATCTGCCTGTGCGTAGTCACGGCTGTCACCTCTTCTGGTTCACACTATGCTGCCCACACTTACTTAAGGAGAAATTTTTGGGTCCTGCAATGGACACCGATGTGCATATGTAAAGTGTAGAACATGTTGGACTGTGTCCATTCGGCCAGTGGGTTTGACTGCCGCCGTATGTTCCCCAGTCCCGGATGTCTGCCTACCCATATTATGTAGTGCTACGGAACCTGTGTCCTTCCACAATTTACCCATATGGTGTTACTGTAGTACTGCAGGTTGGCAACTGCTTTAAGTAATCCTCAGAGGTACCATTGTGAACTATCTGCCACTGTATTGTCATTATAACACAGCGGTACATGTAGAACCTATTTATTCATGACAGTATGTTATTTATGTGTGGGAACGCCATATTTTAACCATAGTATGACCTTCCTAGTTGACGTTGTTGGTGTGCCATTAATATGTGTTCCACAGGTCGCCTGTATGTTCCGCCGAGTGGAAGCGGGTGATCCCCACATACTGCTAGCACCTTGGCTGCTGTGTTCGCCGATTCGCGCGGCAGGATGGATGTCTACAGGGTGTGTCTACTGTTGTTTCCATCTGTATTTCCTGTGTTATGCCTTACTACGGCTGTGTGATTGCACCAGGCTTGCTATTATGGGTGCCATCTTGTCCGTATGTTTGTCCATCCTTGGGAAATGCCTACTGGACACTGGTGTAGGGCTGTACTCATTTCACAGCTGCATGTAGCATTCTCCGGTGGATGATTGTCAGTATTGGTGGGTGGTAAGGCATGTTCTGTACCCACATCCCTCCCACGGGGCGGGACAATGGATCATCTGCCAATCATCTCCAACACCCATTTCTGCATACCCACGATCCCATGGCTGCAACCCTTGACAGTACCCATAGCAAATCCTCCATGTGTGCTGGAATGGGATGTGGGCCTTACATCTGTGGACTCGACAATATGTGGATTTCTGTGCATATGTCCCGCATTTCATGGACAGTTGTCATCAACCTTGAACACGCGGTGCATATATAGTAGCTGTGCGTAGTCACGGCTGTAGTTCATCTTGGTCTTCCGCTTGCACCCAGTTGGCGTTGCAAAAGGAGACATTTTTGGGTCCTACAATGGACACAAATGTGCATATGTAAAATGTAGAACATGTTGGGCTGTGTCCATCTGGCCAGTGGTTGTGACCGCTGCTGTATGTTCCCACTCGCGGATGTCTGTTTGACTACACATATTATGTTGTGCTACGAAACCCATGTTCTACTACGATTAACCCAAATGGTATTGATGTAATGCTGCAGGTTGGCAAGTGCTTTAAGTAACCCTCAGAAGGCCCAGTAGGACATATACGCCACTGTATTGTCAATATAAAACAGACAGAACATGCATACCCTATTTATTCATTGAAGCATGTTCGTTATATGTGGGAACGCTAGTGTTGAAACATCGTATGACCTTCGTAGTTGAGGTTGTTAGTATGCCATTAGTATGTGTTCCACAGGTCGCCCATTTGTTCCGCAGTATGGAAGCGAGCGATCCTCATGTTTTTGCTGGCAGATCGAGTGCTGTGTACGCCGGTATTCGCACGGCGGTCTGACTTTGTATGGGGAGTGTCTACTGTAGTCCCTAATGTATTTCCTGTGTTATGCCTTACCGCAGCTGTGTAATTCCACCAGGTGTCCAGTTATAGGTGCCATCTTGGTCGTACACTTGTCCATCCATGGGAATTGCCTACTGGACACTGATGTAGGACTGAACACATTTTACACCTGCTTTTAGCATTACCCAGTGGATGCTTTGCATCCTTAGTGGGGAGTAAGGCACGTGCTATACCCACAGCCCTCCCATGGGCGGGACAACGGATTATCTGCCAAACAACACGAGCCCCATTTTGCATACCCAGGATCCCATGGCTGCAAACCCCCACGGTACGCATTACACATCCTTCATGTGTGCGGGACTGGGATGTGGACGCACTTCTATGGACACGACAATCTGGGGATTTCTGTTCATATGTCCTGCATTTCATGGACAGGTATCATCAACCTTAAACACGCTGGTGGTGCATGTCTAGCTGTGCCGTAGTCATGGCTGACACTCTGTCTGGCCGATCTCAGCGAGTCGAAGGTGTAAACGCAACTATTTTTGGAGTCCTACAATGGACACCGATGTGCATATGTAAAGTGTAGAACGTGTTGGACTGTCACCATCTGGCCAGTGGTTTTGACTGCCGCTGTATGTTCCCCAATCGTGGATGTCTGCTTGACTACCCATATTATGTATTACTTGGCCTATCTATATCCACGTGCCAGTAAGCGGAAATACAGCAAACCTTAAGGCCCTGCCCATCTTCATAAACGACATTATTGAACATATATCGGCCAAAACAGACAATGACAAAAATGATAGACTCCACAGTCAAATGATACTGAGCTCCTTCACCTACTAACACGGGGCATCGTCGGAGCACGAAATGCATTACATAGTTGTCCCTTATACACTTCCTTCAGAGTCAGTTTAAAGTCAAATAATCAATAAACCTGCTCATAGTTAAGTGGACAGTGCTACAAGTCTTGATTATAACGTGACATATACAAATCAGTGTTGCATACATTACTTCATGGAAACAATAATACGACATCAATGTGTTAATATAAATACAATATTGGTCAATACAATCAGTATCTTGAAACATAGTTGATAATTGTTGTGAGTAAACCTTAGAATGTAGTGTGTTGATCAGGATATTTTATATCAATGTGTATAATTGTAGTATTACGATTCCAAAGCATGGAATCAGTAAGTACTATTTAAGCATATATTTTACAATTATGAATGTAAATGAGTGGAGGACACATCCTTAACCTTCCCTGCTTCCAGTGGATCACACACGCACACGCACACTCGCATTTCCTAATTGTGGGTTACGCGCAGGCGCACATGCATATCCGTATTCTGTTTATATATGTTTACTGGGTCTGTGTGGTTACGTGTTTTGTGTTAGTTGTGACTATTCGGTAACATATGTCTGATCCGGTTGACGGACGTGAGCAGAACGCACTTACAACTTTATACATGTAACAGTCTTTGCAGCATGGACGCGTGCATTACGTTCACATCTATATGTTCCATAATCGTAATTCAAACGTGACTGCATTCACGTTTGCCAGTTACTGTGACCACTACACGTTAGCTGTTTGGTGTCATTAATATGCATACCCATGGTACTTAAGTACATTTACATATCCCCCGCACTCACGCACGTCACAGGCATCCATTCTCCTGCTGGGAAAGGTGCGGTACTGCATGTTAAACATTCCTTATTCTCCCTCGCTCATGGCCCAGGATGCATATGTCGTGACCGCAGGGATGTTCAGATGACAGGTGCTTATATCCCCTACGCATACAGGCCTTCGATTGTCAGGGTGTTGCTGTGGTGCTTTGGGTTTGGTCTTGTCCGCCCAGTGTATGGAACTGCCCTGACCGTGTACGAATGTTAGATGAGTCACATGGGCGCGTTTTGTCCGTGTCTATGGTACCATGTCACCCCCCCCAATTATTCATAACCGTGTGCGCCGATTGGCCGGTGTATCCGTTGTAGATCTTGTTATGCTAATTGCACACGGTCTGGTCGAACGGACCTATTTCCATTACTAACCCTCGGGATGTATGACCTGTGTCGCAATATTACATGGGTTTACCATTGCATGACGGCTTTCACTGAGCCACAGACATGTCCGTTGCTTGGTTTGGGCCGGTTCCGCTGTGCTACACACATTTAACATGGTGGAACAGGTTGAACAGCTCAGCCACGGGGACATCGGGTTCTCCGTCGCTGTTTAGTATTGAATCGCTATGTGGAGTTTGTTTCACAAAGCGAGACAATGTCGACATTGGTAACGGACATCTCGCGCGTGCGTCCGCACCGCTGGTGGCGATGTCTGCGTTTGGGCGGCGGACAGGCATTATGCTGTGCCATTATGTCTGGGAATATATGGTTTCTTGCCATAGATGATATGCCATACTAGCAATGACCCGCGTCTGGGTGTGGGTA
Source organism: Protopterus annectens (assembly GCF_019279795.1). Taxonomy (NCBI): domain Eukaryota; kingdom Metazoa; phylum Chordata; order Ceratodontiformes; family Protopteridae; genus Protopterus; species Protopterus annectens. Next base: position 50,753,328 of record NC_056750.1, on the reverse strand, counting down.
CTGCTGTATTACCCACGGGAAGAGTGGCCTTAGGTTAAGTGGTGCCCTAGGCAGAAGTTGCCACCGCAACATCACCCGCTACCCCCTCCTGGTCTACCTACACCAAACAAAGTCTGGAAAGGTGCCCCGAGTAGAGCAACGCCCAGACGGCTGCCTACTTGGCCTATGCCTAAGGCCGGCTATGTGTGTGGTCCTCGGGCATCGGACTGAACGCGCCACGTCTGCCGTGGGTATGTCCAGCATTACCCACATCCAGCCGTGGTGTATTGCCATGATGTTCCATGTGTACAGTGGTGCGGTTACCATACATATGCCTTTCTCAAAGCCGATTTCACACATCTGAACACTACTGTGGTCTCCTTTAAGGCCCCTGAGCCAGTGGTGAACATCACTCAAACCGCTGAATCACGTACGTATGCCTTCCACCAGCACCTACAGGACTGCATGGATCAGGCAATCCCATACAAAACTGAGACTCTTTGTACCACAGACAAGCATGCAGTCTGGTGGACCCCAGCCATGAACTAGCTCTACAACGACAGGAGGTAGATACTACAAGTTAAAGCGGAATACTTGTAAGGTAACACACCCTTGCTCATTATATGTGAAGAACTACAAGCTGTCATGAAATCATCCAGGGGAAATTCAACAGAGAAATTAACAGGGACTCAACAGACATTCATAAGTCCTTCTTTAGCTATGTTGGACACCTGGGAGGACACTCCCAGATATGCTCAAACCGGGTTCACAATGATGTGAAGATGACTGAACCTACACACATTGCCAGCATACTGGCTGGCATGTTCAGTGCTAACATCCCCCCCCCCCACATGGAGAGTTATCTATACCTGAGACTTGTAGATCCTGGAACATCTGTAACGCACAGGTAGGAAATGCTGTCTCCAAGGCAGTCAACACAGCATCCATGGGACCAGATGGTGTCCCAGCTGTGTACTCCATGAACTCTAGTGGGAATTAAACCCACACTTAGGACAGCTGTTTAATCTTAGCCTCACCTCAGGATACGTACCCGAGTAGTAGCACAAGGCGACTGTAGTCACACTTCACATAGATGGTGCCTCCACTGACCCTGGTTATTACCATCCCATTAGCTTGACAAGCCTTATCTGCAAAGCCATGGAGAGGGATCATACTGGAACTCATAGATAAAGACATAGGGGACTCGCATACTTTGGATACAACCCAGTTTAGCTTGGTCAAAGTCAGATCATGCCTTTTACATGTGTTTGACTTTGTAGGATCACTCACCAAGGCCATTGATGAGGGTAAAGCAGTCCATACAGCCTACCTCAACCTGGCAAAGGCCTTCGACACAATACCCCCCCTCGGGTATCAGTGATAAACCCGTCATCTTGAACGTATATCCATACATCGCCATATGGGTTGCAAACTGGCTAAGTCACAGAACACACATGGTCATAGTTGCTGGCGCCATGTCATACTCACAGCCAGTCTGGCGGTGTCCCATGGGGCTTAGTCCTGGGTCCACTATTTTTCAGCATCTACGTTTCCAAAGTACAAGCAAACACAGGGGGGTTATGGGTGACAATGTTTGCAGATGACTGCAAACTGGGTGCCATAGTCAGACACACATCTGACACAGATATCCTTCAGGAGTGCCTCACAGATGTGGATAAGTGGTGCCAGAGACATGGCCTACAGCTAAATGCCAGGAAATGCATAGGCATACCCTTCGGGAAGAACAAGGTTACCCCTAGCTACCATATAGGTGGCAATCCACTGAGCACAGAGGGAGTTACCAGGGATCTGGGGACCGGGTTGTTGTTAACCGTTCGTTAGACACACACGTTGCTAACGTAGTTAGGTAGACCTTCCACATTGCCCACATCATCATGAAGGGATTCACATCTAGATCAGGGGAGGTCATTGTCCCCTTGTACTCATCACTCATTAGACCTATGATTGGGTACAATGCCCCGTTCAGAATGTATCTGACACGACACCTGCAGCAGCTGGAAAGGCACCAACAGTTCATCGACAAACAGATGCAGGGTCTCAGGAATATGTGTTATACTGACCAACTGAAAGAATTGCAGATGTATACAGTTGCATACCACTTGCCCAGAGGTGACCTGTGCCTGGCATACAAGGCCATGTCGAACCCTGATCTGATGAGTATGCTTCACCTAAAGAAGTTAGATCCCTCAGAACCACAAGGGCAGGTGACGTACACCTTGACACTGTCATTAATGGAACGTGTTGGTGGGACAGATTCATCACCCAGACACTCACTATGCTGTGGAACAACATCCCAGTACATGTGAGGGCAGGCACCTCGCTGGCCTTCTGTTAGTATTTTGACATGGATGTCTGAATTGATTTATTTAAGTAACCTTCTAAATGAATATTTACATTACCACATTGTGAATCTTTACATTTCGTTGGTCTATTTTACATTAGTCATAATCATACGGTTTATCTGTGTATATCATGGTTCATTTATATTACTAGGTGTCTGCAGTTCTTTTAATATATTGGCACAATCCGTAGAACATATATATGTAGCTTACACAGTCAGACATTTGGAAAACATTATGTTGGTTCATCTTTCATATATATACATACATTTCTATTTCTCTATGAAGAATGTACCTTTCGAAGCAATGTCTGATGTCCTCACTGTGTGGAATCTGTAACCCAAGTAAAGTTTGTTTGCTTGTTTGCCTTTAAGGCATGTAATTAATACCTAGCACATCTAATTTACTGACCAATTAAGGGTTTTACATGTAGTAGGTTGGACTGCATTGTATGTATTCTGAATAAGTCTGCTTATGAAGCAGGCGAAAAGAGCTTCAATAAACTATGGTGACTGCATTTAATTCCTGGTGTGCTCTGAGTGGTCACTGACGGTGTCTACAGTACCTCGTCTTTGCTTTGGACTTCATCGGCTGGTTGTCTGTGTTTGTTGTATGGGAATGTCAAGTGTAGTCCCTATGTGTATTACTTGTGTAATGCCTTACTACGGCAGTGTAATTCCACCGGGTTTGCAGTTATGGGTGCCATCTTAGTCATACGCTTGTCCATCCATGTGAATTGCCTACTGGACACTGGTATACGGCTGTACACATTTCACACCTGCATTATGCAGTCTCCGGTAGATGGTTTGCATTATTAGCAGAGAGTACGGCAGGTGCTACGCACACATCCCTCCCACGGGGCGGGACAAAGGATTGCCTGCGAAACAACACCAAGGCCAGATTCTACATACCCAGACTCCCTTGACTGCAACAGTCGACAGTACCCATTACACATCCTTCATGTGCGGGACTGTGATGTGGACGCAGTTCTATGGACCCGGCACCCTGGGTATTTCTGTGCATGTGTGCTGCATTTCATGGACAGCTATCATCAACATTGAACACGCTTGCGGTGCATATGTGTACCTGTGACGTGGTGACGACAATGAGATCACGTGAGTAATGTAGGAAGCTAGCAGGCATTCCATAAATGGAATTTTTGGGTCCTACAATGGACACCGATGTGCATATGTCAAGTTAGATGTTGCTGGACTGTGTCCACCTGCCCAGTGCTTTTCACTGCTGGTGTATGTTCCCCAATCGCGGATGTCTGTTACACTACCCATTCTACATGGTGCTACATAACCAGGTGATTTAGTACTGTGAACAAATGACATACATCCAAAGATGCTGGTTAGCAACTGCTTCATATAAACCTCAGACATCCCAATGGGACATATCCGTCACCGTATTTCCAATATAACACCACCGGAACATGTTGATTACCTATGTTTTCATTTAACCATGTTGTCTTCATAGGTGGGAATGCCATAGTTTACATATCCTACTTGACGTTGTGTGTGTGCCATTAGTATGTGTTCCACAGGTCGCACATCTGTTCCGCTGTATGGTAGCGGGTGCTCCTCATTCTGTTGCTGGCAGATTGAGTGCTATGTACGCCGGTGTTGGCACGACGGTCCGGCTTTGTATGTGGAATGTCAACTGTAGTCCCTATGTGTATTTCCTGTGTTATGCCTTACCCGGGTTTGCAGTTGTGGGTGCCATCTTGGCCATACGGTTGTCCATCCATGACAATTGCCTACTGGACACTAGTATAGGGCTGTACACATTTCACACCTGCATTTAGCATTCTCCAGTGGATGGTTTGCATTATTAGCGGAGAGTAAGGCAGGTGCTACGCACACATCCCTCTCACGGGGCGGGACAAAGGATTGCCTGCGAAACACCACCGAGCCCAGAGTCTACATACCCAGAATCCCTTGACTGCAACAATCGACAGTACCCATTACACATCTTTCATGTGTACGGGACTGTGATGTGGACGCAGTTCTATGGACCCGGTACCCTGGGTATTTCTGTGCATCTGTGCTGCATTACATGGACAGCTATCAGCAACATTAAACACGCTTGCGGTGCATATGTGTACCTGTGACGACAATGAGTTCAGGTACGCATTGAAATAAGACATCATTCTGTTCTTTCAACAATTTTTGGGTCCTACAATGGACACCACTGTGCATATGTAAAGTGTAGAGCTTGTCGGACTGTGTCCTTGTGAGCAGTGGGTTTCACTGATGCTGTGTGTTCAGCAATCGCGGATGTCTGCTTGACTACCCATACTGTGTAGTGCTACAGGAACCATGTCTTCCGACACCAGAACCCAATGGTGTACATCCAATGTTGCAGGTTAACAACCACTTTCATACCCAGGGGTCACGATTGGGAGGTATTGCCACTTTATTATCGGAACAACACCTCCAGACTGTGTACATCACGGGAACTTTAGGCCAGTCTTACCGGCCATTTGCAATTGTAATTAGCACACACGTGTCAATACATGTATGATAAGACATATTGTCATGCAGAAGTTAATCTATGTTATTTGGACATTGGCTTCTGCTATTGGCATCCGTTGCTGTGAGTGTTGTCAGTTACCATAAACATTGCTTGCTCAGAGGCAGACTACACAATTCTGCACACTACTGTGGTCTCCTTTAAGGACCCTGAGCCAGTGGTCAACAGTACTGCAGCCACTGCATCAATCACATTTGCCATCTACCAGTACCTACAGGACTGCATGAACCAGGCATTCACTTACCCAACTGTGGTTCATTGTACCAATGCCAAGCATCCAGTGTGGTGTACCCCAGCCATACACAGGATGTACAACACGAGGAGGTGGCTACTACAAGGTGGAGCAGACACCTTGTGAGGTATGACACCCTTGGTCATCATATGTGTAGAGTTACACACTGTCGTGCCATGGTCCAGGGCACATTCCACAGATATACCTACATGGACCTGGCTGACAATCATACCACCTTCAGTTGCTATGCTCAACACCTGGGAGGTCACTCCCACATATGCTCTGACTGGGTTCACAAAGAGGTGGAGTTTACTCAACATACACACATTGCCAACATACAGGCTGACAAGTCCAGTAAGGACATCTCCACACCCTCACCCACACATGAGGAGATGTCTGTACCAGCGGTTTGTGGTCACCAAATGTTCTGTGACACACAGGTGGGACATGCTCTCTCCAGGGTAGTGGACATAGCATCCATGAGACCAGCTGGTGACCCCACTGTGTACTCCACTATCTCATTGAGGAATTAGACCCACAGTTAGGACAGCTATTTCTTTGTAGCCTCACCTCAGGTAAGGTACCCAGGTTGTGTCGCATGGCAACTGTAGTCCCTCGTCACAGGGCCAATGCCTCCACTGAGCCTGGTTATTACTGTCCCATTACCATGAGGAGACCTATCTGCAAAGACATGGGGAGGGATCATACTGCGGCTCGTATATGACTGCATAGGGGACATACATACTTTACATCCAACACGGTTTGTCTTGTTCAGGGGTGGTTCATGCCTTTAAAGCATGGTTGACATTTTCGGGACAGTCACCGAGGCCATTGATGGGGGTGTTGCAGTGCATACAGCCTGCCTCGACCTGGCAAAGGCCTTCATCACATTACCCCCCTCAGGTATCGTTGATAAACCCATTGGCTGGGATGTGAACACGTACATCACAGAATGTGTTGTAAACTGTCTATGTGACACAACCCACACAGTCATAGTTGCTGGCAGCATGTCAGACCTACTGCCTGTCGCAAGTGGTGTCCCATGGGGCCCTTCCGTGGGTCCACTCCTGTCATACATCTACATTTCCACGGTACAGGCACACACAGGTGTTTTATGGGCAACATTGTTTGTAGATGACTGCAAAACAGGTGCCATAGTGGGACGGACATCTGACACAGATATCCTTCAAAGGGGCCTCCCAGATATGCATATCTGCTGTCAGGGACATGTCCCACAGCTAAATGCTAAGTAATGCAACATCATACCTGTGGAGAACTACTAGGTCACCCCTGTCCAGCATATAGGTGGCTGTCCACTCAGCACAGGGGTGATTACCAGGGATCAGGGGCAGAGTTTGTCGGTCACCATTCATTCAACACACACGTTGCTATCGTGGTTGTGTGGGACTTCTACATTGCCCACCTGTTTGTGCAGGGATTCACATCTACATCAGGCTAGGTCATTGTCTCCTTGTACCCATTACGTGTTACACCTATGATTTACTACATTGCCCCATTCAGACTGTATCTGACCATACACCTACAGCAGCTGGGAAGCCCTCATAGGTTAATTGTTGTACAGATGCAGGATGACATCATTTTGTGTAATGCTGCCCCACTTGTAGGACCCCTGCCACATTACGTCACATACCTGCTGTTTAGTGTTGACCTGTGCCTGACATACGAGGCCATGTCAACCCATATGTCATGTGTATGCTTCACCTACTGTATCTGCATCCCCCAGAACCACTAGGGCAGGTGACATTTACCTTGTCACGGTCATTAATGGGATGTGTTTGAGTGACACATATATCACCCAGACACTCATAATGCTGTGGATCTACATCACAGTACATGTGAGACAGAGATCCTTCCTAGCCTTGTTCGCGGGTATGTTGTCCATTGGATGGAGAATTGCAGGTATATGCCAGGGATTACATCATTATCACTGCTTGACGGAGGTACAGCAAAATCATGAGTATTTTATCTGAAGCACAGAAGATTGGCAAAGTCATCCTAACTATGGTGTAGTGTTATGGCTGAACCTGGGACAATGGCCTACCCTGTACCTATGGTCATATGAACCTATATTCATAGTTTGTCACATTTACAATTGTCTATCCCCTATACTCTTTCTCCAGTGTATATTTCTGTGGCACATGATTGTCCTCTGTATTACATGCAGGTATGCTGTGTACAGTGCACATCCGTCACAGTTGATGACAGTGTATCTGTGTCCCTAACACTGTGATACTGAGGACTACCACACATCCTTCAAAACATTACATGCATATGTCCATTCTATTCTTCTTTGGCCTATGGGGGGGTGTTAAGGCAAACATTACACAAGTCCCTGTTTGTGCATGCTTCATGTTGGTGTTTGACCAGGCTCCGTTGCAGTCGTGTGTTGGACAGTAGTGTTTCTGTGTGTTTGCCATGTGTTTTATTGCCGGTACATCTGTGGGAGTTGTGGTTGGCACATGTTCCTCTTTGCAGGGACACCCATCCTGGGGTTTGTGTCATGCATCTGCACTTGGCACCTGCCATATGTCCTGTACTATTCCCACAGTCGTGTATGCCTTCATGCACTACTACTGCGTGTTACTGGCTGTTTGTATGTGGTACACATGGACATTGTGATGGTTGGCTTGACCTATTCCCATGCTAGAACGTACACATCTGTCAATTAAGTTGTTTAAATCAAACTGTAACACTCATTCGTATTTTCAAAATGACAGTCAATAACACAGGAAGCTGAGATTAATAACGTTTTACTACTGTGCAGCAGGAGGCAAAGAACTATGCAGTAAAAGTGTAGACATTTGTTGTACTCTATACATGTTACATCTGTATGAGCATTGTGTATACTATCATCTTTTGCACACATTAATGATGTGGTCAGTCACAAGGCATTTACATCGCTAGAGTCCACAACGTTGTATTCCTACAACAGTGCTCAGGTAATGCTTATTAAATGTTTTCCCATGAGGATAGCACAACCTTGCGAGCCACATATTCAATTAGACTGTACTTAGGTAAATTCTGCTCTGTCACGGTTCCAACACTGTTCAGATCGGTCCTCACTCCATTTCCTACTAGGTTCCTTTGTCTCTCTGCTGAGCAGCTGTACTCTGTGTTACAGCTCACAAGCCTATCCTCCTCAGTGGAAGGATGACAGATATACCTGTACATACATGTATTATTCTCTAACCGAGCAGATGACTAATGCTGAATGACATACACCTGCTGCACTGGTTACTGCTAGGGTCAGGGTTCAATCACACTGCAGCTACACTACAGGCAATTACATGCATGATAAGCTCTACTGCCATATTGTAAGATAGAATAATATGCATTATACACTATTTGCTTCTAAAGTTGCACGTCATATATATGTTTAAATATGTATTTTGCTAACATTCTCCCTCCTTTGATTGCTTCTATTCTATCCAGAAACATATACAACATTATTTCATTCCCTAGCCTCTTCCTCTCTGGAACGTTTAACTAGGCAAGTAATTTGTTGTACATTTCAAGAAGGATTGCATTTTCTATTGACAAATACCACTACAGGTCTTGATACATAGTCTCGGTGCGGATATGTCGCCAGAGTCCCTGACTAATACTTACATGCAAAGTATCCATAACAGACACATGCTCCCAATATGAGCAGAACAACACAAATGGCAATCATGATATTCAGTATGACTGACCCCATCCACCAAATAGTTTGTGGAAATGGTTCGTCAGTGGGTTTGGGCCTGGTTCCGCCATGGATGACACCTGCTGTATTACCTCTAGGTGGGCGTTGATTTTGGTCTTTTCATGTGGTAGTTGGACACAGCGATCTTCTTTAATAAGCGCCGCGTACCAATTCTCGGCGCCACGGTGCAGTCGTGCGCTATTACATTTTGTGACACAACAGTTCTCATTGCATCCAGTTCATCAGTCACAAGTTCAAGAGCAGAAAGTCACATTCATCATCCCTCCGACAGGTTTTGATAACTTCCTCTGTTCCCTGATTGATTTCACTACTCCACAAGCTGGGAGTGTTCCAGCCCAGGTTATGACGCTGTCACACAAGTCCATATGAATCGGTATTCCTTTATCTCTTGCAGAAGACTGGAATGTCAGAACAGCTTCCATTTCACCCACTGGATTACTAGGTTTCTCGACTGTGTTCCCAGTTCTTCGAGCTATATGTGTTATAGTTCGTTTCGCACCCAGAGGCAATTGTGCAGTATGTCATGTGACTGGAGCCAGATAACCCAAATAACAACCAATTCCCAGGTAACCATTGATATGCTTTTTTCCCACAAACAACATAACAATATTCTACTTTACTACTGATGCGGGTTACCTCTGCATGTAACATTTTCCTGTCTCTAACAGAGGACTGTTTATACAATTCAGGATGTTTCTGCACATCCTTCCACATTGTTCTCATGATGTTTCAATACAAATAATGAATGGTGCTACAAGTAGTACTGTGATCTTTGGCTGTTATATGACATTCGTAAGATACAGTTATGTTACAAATACTCCCACAAACTGTAACTGTATCATGTTTATGATAACATACAATTCCTTTTTGTGTAACAGGTAAGTACAGTGCCACGTTGTCCTGTGATCTCACAGAACCTGTATCAAAGTGTAAATATTCACAAGTCTCAATCTATCCCCAAGGGGACAACATGCATCGGAAGTCCTCCATATGATGTACGTATGGCAGTACAAACACAGCAATTTAAAGTGTTCATAGTCTGTATATGCACACACGTCATGCCTAGGTATTTGTTGAAGTGTGGAAGACACTCTGTGGCCAGTTCATCACGTATCAGTATTTGTATCCGTGTAGTTATGTGCAGGTAAGGTCCCAGCAAATGTAAAGTAAACACAAACATGGTTAATAGGTGTATAATCATTAGGACAGCAAACAAAATGTCTTTGGGGTTGCTTTGTATTGTTATACAGTCTTGCCCGCGTGATTCAGGCTCTATGGTATATCAGCTACAAGATGTCAATCAGACTTGATATCCTTTACCGGTTTGAAAAATGTGAGGTGGACCCAGGACGACCTCTCTGCAAACTTTACTGCAGTAGGCGTTACTAACAGGAGCTGGTACAGACCTTCACACTTTCCACTTGCCAATAATGTTCTTTGGATAACAGTGACATACACACAGGATACTGGTGTCAGCTATGCGTCCGTCTTCGTTTGCTCTTTATCTGTAAAAGACTTTAACTGAAGAACAGTGTTATTGGTTAACAATCCTCTCATGTCACCTGCTAATGAGCCATCGACCTCCGGCTCTGCAGGCATGACAGCTTTCCACTCTGGCACATGATATGCCATTCCACATACTACTTGAAGTCGTGCAGCACTTTACATTTGGAACTGTTGTCATGCTCAGCAATGCTAGAGGTAGACAGCACATGTAACTCGTCTGGATGTCACCCACCAACCTCCTCTACTTATTTCTCGGGATCCCATTTAACGGCGCCAGCAGTCATGCTGACTGTGGGTTGTACATGCAATTTACATTCATGGAAATACAACATAATCCCCAGGTTGCGTGATTGTCTGGTTCACTACATGTGTTCTATTGTCACTGTAGCTTCTTTACAGCATGCCAGATCTAGGGATACTTTATTTTACTGGCACCTTTGCCACTGCTGCTGCATCCGGATTCATGGTTGGGAATGCTTCTACCCATTATGATTATATATATGTGTAATCACTGAACAGTATTTGTTCCCTTCACATTTATTCAGATGTATGAACTCCATACAAATAGTACGGAACAGTTATGGTGGTGTAGGTAAACTCACTCCCTTCGGTTTAAATGCTCCCTGTGCATGATATCTACTGCAAATGTGACACGCTGCTCATGATGTTTGTATGTGGTTCGTAATTCCGTATGTTAGGGGTATTCTGTTAACCAAATGTACCATCGGCTCTGTTGAGACATGTCTCTACCCATGGCTCCACAAAGCCGCATATCTGAATACATTAGACGTTAATATTGGCTTTATCACTGTGTATATGTGCAGTCCGTGTTCAAGGATTGCTCCTCGTCATACCCACGTCGGCTTTTCTGCTTTCGCAGTTGATGTTTGCATTGTTTGTAAAATTTCTACATCTAAACTGTCTGAGGTTTGTCATTCCTCATTCACACAAACACTTTCCAACTGTGAGGCTGCTTGTTTTGCAGATGCATGAGCTCATGCCTTACCTTTCCTACTGTTATCCTGTTGCTTTCTATGACCTGCACATTTACAATTACTTACTTTAGTGGGTAACTGAATGGAGTCTAATGCATTCAAGATCAATTGCGCATGATTAATCGGTTTACCGGTGGATGTTATCATTCCCATTATTCTTCCACTGCTGCTCATAAACATGCACTGTACAGACAACATACTGACTATCGGGACATATGTCCACACATCAGTTTTCGCTACAGTACAAGCACGTGTTAAAGCTATCTATTCTGCTGCTTGAGCAGACACGTTATGCTGCAGGGTTTGGCCGTCTACAATCTCATTATCAATAACTACTGCATACCCTACTTGATTCGTTCCTGTTGGACTCTGTCTACATGATCCGCACATTAATTGTCACCTCTGCATCATCTAAGGGTATATCAGTGATATCATGTCTGTGTGTAGTTATTTAATCCATTTCGTATAGGCAACTGTGTGGTGTGCCATACACAGGTGTCGGACGTGGCGTTGATAGGTTTCATGTTGTACAACGTTCAATCACCATATGAGGTTGACTCAGTGGTATGGTCAAACAAGACAAATGTCTAGCATGGGTCAGGAATGCTATCTTCTCTTGCAGCAGACTGATCGCAACTGCATGAGACATTCTCACAGTGAGAGGGTGGTCTAGTAACATTAAGGCCGGGGCCTGTACTGCCATGGGTGCTACAACAACTGCCTGTACACAATGTGGCACTGACCATGCCACAGTGTCCAACTGCAATGAGTAGTAAGCTATGTAGCGTTGCTTACTTCCATGCTGTTGCATCAAGACTGACGTCATATATCTCCGCTTACAATCTACAGTCTGACAACATGTGTTATGATTATTCAGGAGACCTACTACAGATGTTGAAGCTATCAATCGTTGTAGTCTGCAGAAAGCTGTTTCTGCTACTGTAATCCAGTGTAATATGTGTTGTGCTGCCATAGGTGTATTAAAGATTAAGGCAGACAATACAGCGGATTCCAAAGCATTGTTTGGTAACCAGCTTTGACAAATGTTAGTCGGCCCAGACAGGACTTCATTCCCTTCTTGTTAGTTGGCTTGTGTGCTTATGAAATTGCTACCTTCCTATCGTAATGTGATGTTCTACCCTACTTGGATACCACATATCCCAGGTACTTGACCTGTATTCTCTGTAGTTGCAATTTATGCTTGCTTACTTTATGTCCCTGTTCTGCTGAATATCTGAATAATGCTATTGTATCTTCCATACATTGCTGCTGGGTAGGGGCCGCAAGCAGAATATCATCCACATAAAGTAGAACTTGACTGGCCCCAGGTGGAGTTAACACCGGAATGTAGCTAGCCATCTCCTGTGGGAATATCGTTGTACTTTCACAGTATCCCCGCGATAGCCGGGTATGGCTGTATCTGTTACCCTGAATGTACATACAAAGCAATACGGACTATCTGGATGTATAGGTATTGCAAAGGAAGCATAGCTTATATGTACCATGGTAAGATACTTCTGTGGCGTGTTCATAGCATTGAATATAGTGTGTGGGTCTGGCACCATCGCTACCCTAAGTATTATTACATGATTTACAGCTTGTACATACTGTACCATCCGCCATTCCCCCTTTGTTTTCCGATCAGAAGATACAGGGGTATTGCATGGTGAATAGCGATTACTTTGTAGATGGGGAATTCCCTCTGTGACTTTACAGATATCTTCTGGTGTCCACGGTCTATACACTACGGGGTTGGGTCCTGGCCTTCCTGTCCTGCATGAGGGTTCGGTACTTCAATTAATTGACAGATATCCTCACTCTGTTCTAGTGACTGTCTTCTTACTCGGGTGTCCCTAGGTATGTTACGAGTTCGGGATGTGGTTTCAATAGCTTCTGTTACATTTGGTCGTTGTGCTACCTCTGTTGCCACAGGATAACGTGTGGGGACTAGCCTGCCCTCCCGCTTCATATCCTGGATGTGGTATCGGAGGTGGTAGGGTGTTGTGGGGGGGGGGGCTATCGGTACTACTGTATTATGATCTTCTCTGTGTACGTATGATGCTTTGACATTTGTAGTGTTCTGTTCCCTTCAGTTCACTACCTCAATCCACCTATGTGCATGACGGATACCCAATTGTCGCTGTGTTGTCGCCTGCACATCTTAGGGCTGCCACCTTTTCAAATGCACAATGTAGGACATTAGTGTTCGGAACGTGTAATTTTCCAGGAAAAAGCATACCCACGGCCAGTACATAGGACAGGATTTCACTTTTTGCCAGGAGAGCGACCAATTGTTGTAGCATTTCAGTTGCTTATTCTGTTTATTATGATATTTTGTTGTTCCAGATACAAAATTACTGTTTTATGCTACCATTTTGAAATATATCTGGGAAATGTTTGTCCTGAGATATCAGGACATTTGCCATTTGTTCGGTTTGTTTGCAGGACACAACTGGCCAAAGAGGGACTGTCCCTCTCAGGGTGGAACAGGTGTTTACCGTAGAACATGTGCATCACATTTTCAGGGATTACAATGTTTCAGTAACGATATTTTGTGTAATATACCATCAATGTCATATTTATTACCCCATTTTGCTGGATAACTCACATTATGTGCTCTCTGCGATTGCATATACTTCACGTCACCCGTCAAACGCGGATCACATGATCTGTTTCTTCAATAATCTCCCATATCCTCTACATGACTGCTACGTACCCTTCTCTCATACCATGTGGTGTCTCCTTCCCTGTATCCACTGTAGTGTCTACAATGACTATTTACTCTGCTGTGTTTTCCCCTGACCTATGTTCAGATTTAACAGTATTTGGATAGATCTTCGACCCGCTATCACAACTGTTAACAGAAACACAATGTAGTCTGGTCCCTGATCTACAATAGAGACAAAGAGGCAAACACTCCTTACCTGAGCCTCCTGTTTAAGGCTGCACGATTTCTTCTTGGGATCCAGTTTTCCGCTTTTCAGCCACAGATCAGACAGTAAACAGCCTCTTTACACACAACAATTCAGTCGGAGGTCTTTTCATTCAAGAAGAACCATTTAGGCAAATTCTCCTGCGTAGATGTCTAACCAGCCATGCACTCTGACCTGTAGCTTACCAAGGGAATTCCGGATTACAAGGATCACAATGTCAAATAAGTTGTTAAAACCAGACTGTAGTTATCAGTAGGCTTTTCTAAGTGACAGTCAATAACACAGGAGGCTCGGGTTCAGAAAGTTTTAGTAGTGTACACAGGCAGGCTAAATCATATACAGTCCAAGTATGAGAGTTTTGTCTGACTCTATACAGTAAGCAGTTTCTTTATATAGTGTTTACAATCAGCTTTTGCCCACCTTACTGCCGTGGTCGGTCACAGGGCATTTCCATCACTATGGTCCACAATAGTCTATACATACGTGGGTGCTGGGGTCGTGCTTTTAAAATGTTTTCCCATGAGAATAACACAGCCTTGCAAGGCACCTTGTCAATTACACTGTCCTTCTGTGATTGTAACTGTTTCAAGGATCCTAGACTGTTCCGATACAGTACTCAGTTAATTTCTTAATACGTTGCTTTGTCTCTCTGGTAAGGAGTTGTACTGTTATCTTCGATTGAGCTCACAAGGCCATCCTCCTCAGAGGAAGGGGTGATGTTATGCATGTACATACATTTATTGTTCTGTAACCCAGCAGATAATTAATGCTGACAGACATAAGCCTGCTGTACTGGTTACTGCCAGGATCAGAATTCCATCACACTACAGCTTAGCTTCACCAATTACATGCAGGCTTACTTCTACTGCCATATTGTACGGTACAATTCAATGCATTATATAGTATTTTGAGTCTAAACTGGCACTTCATATGTGTTTCTATATATATTTTTCGAACAACATCCATCCGGCCATATGCATGTTGTTCCGTCCTTTACCTTGACCGTGTGTATTTGGCCGTCCAGCAACGCTTCTCCACATGTGATGTCCCACCTTGCCCTTCTTTGCCTGTAGCACCCTGTTAGGACGTCCTGTTTGATAGGCACGTGTTCCGCTATATGTGATCGACTTCACTGCATAGCTAAACATCGCTGCGGTGGTTCAACAACCCGACTTGTCCACATGTGTACAGTTATGTGCACCGTGTCGTATGCAAACCTATATGGTTTCGACGGGTACATACCACATGCGGGATGTACACATTCTGCAGACACATTCACATGCAGCCATTTACATATCTGTACCTGAGGTGGGTTGGTGACATGTGGGTGCGTATTTGCAGCGTGGCATTGCCTAACACAAACATCTTACCACATTTCAGGTATGCACATTGTGTGGGTGTATAGCTGCACACGGATGCTAGCAGATTAGGGTGCACAGGTGTACATGGGTGGGACTGACATGTACAATGAGGCTATTGTGTATTACATCTGAATGCATGGGTTCTGCTTCTGGATATTACACTTCAACATCCGCCATCCAGTGTATGCGACAGAGACGTTGCTGGGTGTGGGATATGTTGCTATGCACATGTTTGCCTGTGTTTAAGGTATCTTGATTCCTTACTGTTGTTATGTCGACACAGCTACCCGGCTATGTACTCTCACAACTGCTTGTGACCATTATGGTTGGCACCTTTTCCAATGCCCATAGTGGGGCATGTTATGTGGAAACTTCGGAATTTGCAGGACTACACATACCCACGGCAAGTGCAGTTGACAGAACTTCACTTGTTTGCCATACTATAAGCTTATTCTGTAAGCATTTGGGTTCCTTATTCATTTTCTTATGCCATGTATGTGTTTCATATACAAATGTATATGTTTTATACTACTATTACATGTATATTGCGGGAATATTTTGGCAGGATCTGAGGTCATTTTCCATTTTCCGATTGTTGCAGGGACACAACTGTCCAATCAGGGACTGTCCATGGCACATTGGGACAGCTGGTAACCCTGGTGACCATGCCCATGTCGCTACTGGGGTTGCCACCTTTTCCAGTTTCCAAGCTGGGATATTTCCGGGACTCACGTCTGACTTTACAGGCCGACACATACACACAGTCACTATATAGCATAGAACTTCACTTGTTTGCCTAAATAAAAGCTTATTGTTGTGGCAATTTGCTTGCTTATTCTGTTTCTTGTGACATTTAGGTATTTCAGTTACAGAAATAACCAATTCATGCTACCATTACATTAAATACGGGATATCATTATGTCCTACAATCTTAGCACATTTGCCATTTTTAATACGTTTTTTCGGGACACAACTGCCCATAGAGAGACTGCCCCACCCAAAGTGGGACAGGTGGTGACCTTAGTCGCTGCTCCTATGTCGGTGCGGCGCGCTGACATGCTGCTGTACACCTTCTCTGAGTGTAACCACTGACGGTGCATTGCGGGACAAACGCGGTGTTATGCGTATCCTTTGCTCCTTGGACGGGTACACTTAAGCCTTCGTGCCTTCTATTTGCTTCTCCGTTTATTTGGGACGGGTACTATGTTGCATACTCTACGTGCGTTTCATTCTGCACGGGACCTGGCTACTGCCATTACTATTATGGGCGGACCGTGGCTGTCAGCACATTAGGTTGCTCACCTCATGCCGGCTTAGACACGCCCCCAGACGCATCCTACCTGGGCTCGCTCACGTACACTACGCACGTGTCTGTGGTTCCGGTGCACTCTCATTAATATGCATATGGCACTACTGCGCCGGCTATTCACTGCACCGCCGGCGCAGACCTTACGCCGGCCTTGCGCCGAGCTTCATGAATCCCGGGGACTATCTTGTTTGCTCGTTTTCTACCTTTCCTAGCTAGTGTAGTCTAGATCCCAGGCATTGCTGGATTCAGGACTTTATTTTCTGTGTTCAGAGCTATCCAGACCTTGCTGTGGTAGAGGGAAGTCATACTGCTTACCAGTGGGAATGGTGAGCATTGCACTGCCTATCTAACACTAGAGGAATGGTTTCCAGCTCAGAAATTGCAATTTTATTAGCCTTTTTGGGCTGATTTCTATCCCTTTCAACTTTCTGGCTTAAAAACATGTGTGTTTATACATTTTTTTGCATCGTGCAGCACCGCAGGGCTACAGTTAAACTATTCCAGGTGCCAGAAAGTCTGCTCTTCAAATTTTCCCTTAGAACTAACTAGTTCCTCAGTAGTAGCACTAAAATCTCAACCTCTGTGACTAGCACTTGCTCTAGAACCTGCTGGAAAGCAATAGGAAGCCTTAAACTGATACAAGCACTCAACTCTCCTTGTTAATAAGGAGAAATTAATGGGCACTGAACAGCCTATAATTGCAAAGTACCTTGCAAAAGTAAGGGAAAGCAGCTCCTGTACTTTACAAAAAAGCACCTAAACAGGCATGTCCAAGGGTCAGCTTCCAGTGATTCCTCCTGTCCACCTGGTGAATCTGGGCATACTGGGGCAATGCAGCAACTTCCTCATGTACACAGACAGCCCTCTCCTCCTTCCACCCAACACTACAACCTGCGAGAGATGCACTTACATAGCCAAACTGGAAGTAAAGCTCTCTCCAGCCAAAATTGTACTAGACAGTCAAGAGGAGAAGGTTAACACCTGCACTACACCTCAAGCAACACATAGCTCTTCAAAACCCACACCATCAACACCCACACATAGCAACACTAAACCCACATATGTGGAGGCCCTTAACATTAACCTGCCCAAGCAACAAGGACCTCCAAAGCTGAAATGCAAACAAACACCAGTCACAACCAAAGTGACACATAGCTCACAACACCAGTGTGCCACCCAGCAACAGCCCTTAAGGCAAGACAACGTACCCAACACTTTAGTTATAGTTGACTCTATAGACAGGCACACTGATGTCCCACTCATCAGGCTGAACAAGAAGAAAATTACAGTCAGCTGCCTGTCAGGTGCCAAGATCCGCCACATAATGCCTGCACTCAAGTCACTCCACAAGTACAAATACGACTCTGTCATTGTCCATGTTGGAGTGAATGACTTGAGACGTACCTCCTTGGACTACATGAAAAGAGACATGGAAGAGCTCTCGGATCATGTGGCTCAGGCAGTTATGACCCTAGCCCTGAGTAGCATCCTACCTTCACCCAGAATGATACCACAGAATAAGGACAAAATGATTGACTTCAACAATTGGCTAAGCTTCTGGTGTCATTCAAAGAGGATCCAGTATATCTACCTAGGATGACATGATCGACAAACCGCAATGTTTTGCCAGAGATAGTCTGCACCTGTCACCCCTGGGATTCAGGTTACTGGCTACAGCTCTTGCCACACGTAAGTGCCTTTTTTAGGCAAGGTTCAAAGGACAAAATCACCACTGTAACAGATACAAGCATGCAAAATCTGAAGGTAATACTACTCAATGCTAGAAGTCTAAACCTCAAAATGCACTTTCTCAAGGCACTCCTAAAAATGGAGAACATCGATATTTGTGCAGTAACTGAGACCTGGTTCAAGGGTCCAGAGAGCACCCCTGCAATACCAGGCTATAACTCTTACCACACTTTTCGGCCACCAAACCAAGACTGAAACACTAAAGGTGGAGGAGTGTCCATATTCACCAAGAATATTCACACCTCCAGGCTAGATGCCCAATACAATGCATCTGAAATTCTCCAGGTGCAACTAACACTAGGTAAGACTGCAATCCAAACTGTAGCTTTCTACAGACCCCCACCATGCCCCAAGATTCTCACTACACCTTTCTAAACATACTGGAAAATATTAAGTTACAACCAAACACCCTAATACTGGGTGATTTCAACTACCCTGCCATTAACTGGGAAAACTACTTGGGTACCAACACCTTTTCCAAACGGTTCCTAGAATTCATAAATTCCAATGCCCTGGATCAACTAATCCATTTTCCCACCAGGGACTCCAGTATCCTAGACCTGATCATTACCAACATGGGAGATACAAGCTCCACTCCAGTGGTCATCCCCTCATTGGTCAGGTCTGACCATAAGCAAATCACCCTTGACATCCACATCCCACCCCCACCCCCTAGTAAGGAAACCACCGTAAAAAACTTCTCCAAAGTCAACTTCATGCTACTCAAGTCAGAAGTGACAAACTTCATGACACCCCGTGCAGATGGAAGCTGAAAGTTCGACTGCTGAATCCTGCACTAAGGCATTGTATGAGCACATCCACTCGTGCATGAATCGTGCCATCCCAAATAGAAACAAGACGCTCTCCTCCAAAAAAATGAAGCCAATCTGGTGGTCCCCTGCCATAAACAAACTACACAACAGAAGGAAGAAACTGTTGCAGAAAAGAGAAAAATCCCAGGATGCAAAAAACTCCCATTACCAGCCTCAGTAAGAAGCTGAGATCCCTCATAAAATCCTCCAAAGCTAGTTACGAAAATAAAATTGCCAACGATTCTGAAGACCACCACAAGGCATTCTATAGTTATGTCAAGAATCTAAATGGCAATGCTCAGATCTGCTCTGAGCTACAGCAGAATAGCATTAAATATACAGATCCCAAGGATATTGCCAATATCCTGGCAGATAGATTTAGTGCCATCTTTGCCTCCCTCTCAACCCCTAAAGGGCCCATCTCAATACCAAAAGATTGCCAAATTCTGGTAATCATGACCACACAGGTAGAAACCGCACTCTCCAAAGCTAAGAATACAGCATCCATGGGACCAGATGACATCCCGGGCTGTGCACTACATGAACTTCAAAATGAACTGGCACCTCACCTAAGTGTCATGTTTAATCATAGTCTCACCTCAGGCTTTGTGCCCACTGAGTGGCACACAGCTACACAAGGGGGGATACACCTTGGATCCTGGGAACTACCGTCCCATCGGTCTGACAAGCCTGATCTGCAAGGGCATGGAACGTGTTACCATGGAACCTATAAACAATGTGATATGTGATATGAGTGTGATCAGTAGCTGCTAGCCTGCTACAAGCTGGTGCTGGACTGCTTTAAGTGATTCGAAGAACTTGTGGCAGTCTGAGAAAGAAAACCAGAGTGATGATTTATGACAATGTGCTCTAGTACAATGTTTTTGCACTATGCACCTGTCCTACTTGTACTTAATGTCTAATAACCCACTGTTAATACTGACTGGACCAAAGAGACTCCTAGTAAAATGGGGCATAACTGTGCCTGTTTGAATCTACTTGTAATAAACCTTTTTTTGGCTGGTTGTATTCCTACCTAAAAGGGACTCAAAAATTCTCTCCCTATGGTGAAGCAGTAAACCTACCAAGATGGTTAAGAAAAAGAAGTGTAAATGCAAGTATATAGAAGCTTTAAAACAATAGCAACTAGGGAAGAGTATAACAAGGTTGCAAAGCAGGAATGTCATGGTATCACTGATTGCAAGGACAGCTAGAGAAACACCTGGCCAATGACTGGCCTAATAAAAAGAAGTTTTTTTGAATATCCAAATAGTTAGAAGAGCTGCACTCACTGTTATAGTCCTGTTGAAAAAAGATGCGGTGGTTGTTAGTTATCCTGATAAGATGGTTCATCAGTTTTCCTTACTTGTTTGCAAGCTTAGTCCCCTCTTTGTATCTTACTCTGGAAAATCCATATTTAAGCCCACTCACCACCACAGATTGTCCAATTGTTACCTGTGACATGGTTAACACCTCACTCAAAACAAATTCAATCTAGCTGTATTGCAGTGCCTGATAACATGTCTCTAGAGTTCATAAATCTTATGTATGACCCTTTTGTGCAATATCTAGAGATTTTTGCAAAACCACCATTGTTCCAGTGCATAAGACAGGGTCATACAGTTATTATTGAGAACCTACAAGACCAATCAATGATGAAACTATAGAATTAGAAGTTAATATGCCTGTAAATGCAGCTGAGACTTCTAGAATACAAACAATATGTGTCTAGCCTAATGCATGGCTGTCATATTCATTTTCTAACATTTTCAAAGGAGCCTTCATAACAAAATAAAGGCTCTATGTTAAAGAGAGTTTAACATATTTCAGATATTTATATTTACTTGATTCCTACTTCCTGATATTTTTTCCAGTGATTGTTTTGCTTCCTCCAATAACCACACTGCTCCTGATTGTCCACATAACTGTTATGGTGAGAATTATGGCATAAAAGGAAGGGAATTATCTAGCAATCATTAACAGAATAAATGTGAACTGAAAGTTAAACTGGGATGGAAAGTTAAAATAAAGTCCATAGCTCTGTGTTTTCACAAGTTGTGTCGCCCCTAAAAATGAAAGAATTAATATCCTAATTATCAGTCACCATATTAGCTAATGCTTGACTCTATAATGCATATGATATCATTGTATGTTCCCGCAATTCCATTGGAGTGGGTGGGGCTACATAACTGTGTATGCAAATTTTATTTTAATCAGCACACAGATTTGAACATGAATTTCAGCCAGCAATTTTTTTAGTTATTTTTTTAATCAATTAAGCACTGATGTCATCAGGTAAGGAACAGTAATGATTGGTTGATGAAGTAACAGCAAAGGTATTTAAATGTACAAATGGCTTAGCTTTTTTAACAGTCTGATGAAGCATTCGAGAGAATGTGAAAGCGCCTAGTGGATGTTTTATTGTTTATTGTTGTTGTTTTTGTTCTTTAGTTCAGTGTGTTTAATAAAAGGTCAAGCTTCTTATTGTTGTGTTGTGCCTCAAGAAAAGGTTATTTGGACACAGATTTTTGGCCAGTTGTACCTACTTTTCATGAGCCTTTGTCCAGATTTTTAATGTTTCCAGGTTTAGGGGTATGCTCAAGTGTAATAAAAATAGGCTAGATTCAGCAGGTCTGAATCTAGTCTATGCTGTGCTGACTGAAAATACAGTTGAAAACATAGAAAAAATATACAGTCACAACAGTAAAAAAGCAGAAACAAAATGCTGTGATCAGATACAATACAACTTAGAAAGTGCGATAGAGACAAAATATACTAATTTTCTTGCTTTTTCTCTTTGATGCCTTGGATTAAATCAGAATCTCTCTGGACTTCTGGCAAAAGGCATCAAATGCTGAGCAGCACCGGATAATTGCATGTAAACCCATGCAAACATGAGGTGTAAATTCAGGTCACATTTAAGAGTTTTAAACAAACTTATCAGTAGGAAAGTTTTCTTCCTCCAGCAAACCCTAACTCAGGCAAAGCTGGATCCAAAATCCCACTTTTTCTCGAACTTCCTCTGTTTTCATCATCATCATCATCTGTTTCCACTTTAAATTACAACCTTCTGCTTGTATTGTGTATATGAACCTTAACTGTGTAGCTCTAAAAACATTCCTTCTAATCAGGTAATCCTGAACCCCCTTGTTCTCTTGAGAGGATCAACTTGTTCCACTTAACTCTTGCTCTCTTCCCACCAGATACATTCCTTCAGTTCTTTATTAATTATTGTCCACAGCTTAGAAGCATAGAAAAACAGCTTCTTCCCTGGTTGATAAAAATATGCTTGATTCATGTATAAAATTAAAGAGATTAAAACATTTTCACAGCTTGTATTTTACTATCCAAAAACAAGAGCTTCCAATTTCTCAGTTTTTGTATTATCTTTTTAGTCTCTTCCCACACATCCTTAGCTGAACAGAAGACTTTTTAATATATACCACCAAATAATAAATTTTATCATGCCCCCATAAATATGTGACTAGCTGAATCAGTTTGTGTGCAGGTACATAGTTTACTGATATACCTTCTGTTTTAGCTTCGCTAATTTTATATCCTAAAAATATTTGAAACTCTTAAAATGTTTCACAGCACCAAGATGTCATTTTCTGAATTTATCAAGTATAAAAATCATAGCATCTGCAAATAAGGCCAAATTTTCTTGATAACCATGCCAGCTACATCCTTGAATTCTTGAGTTCCTTGTTTTATCTGCCAGTAGCGCTAAGTATAAAGTAAATAACAAAGGTGAAACAGAACACTCCTGCCTTGTTCATCTTTTCAAATACAATATATCAAAGAGGACCCCTCCCATTTTAATTCTTGCCTCCATTCCTTCATATATCCTCCTAATTAACCTTATTATTGTATCAGAGAATGCAAATGCTACCATTGCCCTACTCATAAAATCCCATCTTACCCTGTTGCTTGCTTTCGCTGCATCTGGACCTAACAGCAGTATTTTCTTACATTCTGCTTCCCTTTGGATCATTGTTGTTTTATTGATGTTTTCATATGTTTGACTTCCCTCCAAAAAAACCAAATTGATCCATATCTATCTATTTTGGCAACGTCGTTGCCATTTGTTTAGCTATTATGGACATAAACACTTTATAATCATGGTATACATTTGAAATGGACCTATATGAAGATGGAACTGCCCCCCCCCCCCCAGCTTTATTCCAAGATGCTGGTGCCTCCCTGTCCTTTTAAAATGCTATTAAACAAAATCTTCCAGATCTTTATTACTTTCTTACTTCCGAAATTACAAATTTCTGTAGGAATACCATAGGTTCCTAAAGACTTTTCTGCAGATTGACCATAGAACACTGTTTTTATCTCTTCTCCTCCTATCTCAACTATAGCATGATTAAGTCTTCCATAAAAAAAAATATATATATTTGTGCTCTTTCTGGTTTCCACATTTCTCAGGTTTATACAAATTTTCATAACATTTCTGAAATATTTCTGATATCTCTTTGGAATCTGTCATTATTTTCTTATTATAGGCTCTGTAAGTTCTGGGACAACCATTTCTACTTCCTGTAGCCTAAGTTGCTGTGTTAAATGTTTTCCTGGTTTTGAGTTTTTATTAAAAAATAATGGCTTAACACGAATCTTTCCAAAGTCATGCATCTTACCCAGGTACTCCCTCATTTTCTCTTCAGCACTCTGCAAGTGTGCTTCTTGTTCTGTGAGATTCCCCTAATTCTACCGTACTTTAACCTTTGGGAGCCCCTGTAAATTATTTGTATTATTTCTTAACCATATCTCTTCTTCTTTCATTTGTACCCAATTTTTAAACCCCATTTTCATTTTATTCCACTCACTAGCTATAATTTCTGAAGAAATTTCTGTGTTCCCTAATATCGCTCAAATACTTTATACTGCCCAGTCTTTAAATTCCTCTCTTTTTAACATGTAGGTGGGAAAATGCCATTATCTAATTTGTACTTTGTTATCCTGTATTTCTACCTTAGTTTTTATTGGTGTATGATGTAAAATAGTTATTGGATATGTGCTGAAGTTTTCAAATAAATGCACATACTAGTGAAATATTACTTCTATCCAGTCTATTCCACTTCTATCCAGTCTAGTCCAATTATGGTACCTTGAGGAATAATTCTGTCCAAGTTCTTACTCTTATGTGAGCTTGGCCCTTGTGGCAGAAGTGTGTAGCTCAAGACCCATCTGAGTTGGAGATTGGTGGGAAAAGGCTGGCATTTGGACTCTCCTTTTAGTTAGTTTGTGTTAAAACTGTTTAACTCCTCTTGTATTTAAGCTTTGAGCTTGCGCAGGCTTGCACTCAGTTTACTGGAGCTTCTCAGAATTTGGTGACCTTAGCCAGAGATCTAGAATGAGTCTGAACTGAAACCAAAGGCATCCACTAAAATCAACTGAAAGCTAAGTATATTTTAAGCCTGCATTGCATTGAACTTTGTGAACTGTATTTAAATTGCTGCTTCATTTCTGCTCTTTTTTTGTTGTTGAGACTGTGTACTTTGAATCATCTTACACTAAGAGGGCCACCCTGCACCCTTGTGGCAGAAGTGTGTAGCTCAGATCACATCTGCGTTTTGGGCTTTCCTATTGGTTAGTTTATGTTAAAACTTAACTTCTCTTGTATTTAATCCTTCCATTTGCATGTAGCTGCACACAGCACAGTGGGGTTTAGCACTGTGGCGTGTAGCTGCAAACACCTAGAAAGACAATTTTCCCTAGATGTCTGCTAGTGAATCCTCCCAAAATATGCTGCTGCACTGTAAGCAATTCAGGTGTGCCCTGGGAAGCATTGCTGCAGATTTCAATCCTAACCTTCTACAGAATAGACCACTTTGTTAACCTTAGAGTAAAACCTGGTCTAACTAGCCCACTCTCCGCTAGTAATTATGATATAAACCTATCATAATAGTTTCCCACCATTTCTTCTGCCAGCCCGATTGACATGGGCATCCTGAGGCAATGCAGTAATTGGCTCATGTATACTGACAGATGTGTTTAAGGTGGAGGTGGGATTACATCAAGGATCAGCTCTGAGCCCTTTCTTATTTGCAATGTTGATGGACAGGTTGACAGACAATATCAGACAGGAGTCCCCATGGACTATGATGTTTGCAGATGACATTGTGATCTGTAGTGAGAGTACGGAACAGGTGGAGGAGACCCTGGAGAGATGGAGATATGCTCTAGAGAGAAGAGGAATGAAGGTCAGCAGGACTGCGACAGAATATATGTGTGTGAATGAGAGGGAGGATAGAGGAATGGTGAGGATGCAAGGAGTAGAGATGGCAAAGGTGGATGAGTTTAAATACTTGGGATCAATAGTTCAGAGTAATGGTGAGTGTGGAAGAGAGGTGAAGAAGAGAGTACAGGCAGGATGGAGTGGGTGGAGAAGAGTGTCAGGAGTGATTTGTGACAGATGAGTACCAGCAAGTGTGAAGGGGAAGGTCTACAAGAGGGTAGTGAGACCAGCTATGTTATATGGGTTGGAGACAGTCGCATTGACAAAAAGGCAGGAGTTAGAGCTGGATGTGGCAGAGTTAAAAATGTTAAGATTTGCACTGAGTGTAATGAGGGTGGACAGGATTAGGAATAAGTTTATTAGAGGGTCAGCCCAAGTTGGAAGGTTTGGAGACAAAGCCAGAGAGGCAAGATTTTGTTGGTTTGGACATGTGCTTAGGAGTGATGCTAACTATATTGTAGGTTCATACTAGGCTATCTGCCCTGGGGCAATTATAAGCCTAGCCCGATTCTGTATGGCTTACGCCACCCCTTGATTTGAGTATACTGTGCCCTTTTTAAGGTTTAGTTTACTGTGCCTCTGTCTAATAGTGACACAGGTTAATCCCTGGGACAAACCTATGATCCCCCATCCACCTATTGAGATTCTTCTTGAAGAGATTCAGTGAGGTGCTCTGCCTCACATGAACTGGAATTCTATTCCAGAGCGAAGGGGGCCTCTGGGTTATGAACCTGTCTCTCCAGCAAGTTCTATTTATTTCTGTGCTGAGGTTCAAGTCCCTCGAGCGTGTGGCTCTAAGGGATTTAGATTAATGAGGTGGAGCATGTCCATTCATTCTGGATTTGACATAGCTTTGTATGTCAGGCATAGATCGCCTCGGAGTAGGCGGTATGCAACTGAGTAGAGCTGGAGTTTTTTTAACCGAGCAGCATATGGCATCTGTTTGAGACCCTTGATCCTCTTGGTGAGATACTTTTGGGGTCTTTCTAATTGCTGCAGGTGTCGGGTAAGGTACATCCCAAAAGGGGCATTGTATTCTATGATGGGCCTGATGAGGGATGAATAAAGGGGCATGATTACCTCTCTTGATCTAGATGTGAAACCCTTTGTGATGAGGTGGGCTATGTAGAATGTCTTTATAACCACTTTGGTAATGTGGTTGTCAAAGGAGAGATTGCTATCAACTTGGGTCCCCAGGTCCCTAATAACTTTCTCTGTACTTAATGGGTTTCTGCGTATGTGGTAATTTGTGGGCACATTGTTTTTGCCAAAGGGTATGACTATACACTTTTTGTCATTTAGCTTTAAACTATGGTGCTGGCACCAGTTATCTGTCTCTGTGAGACCTTTTTGAAGGATGTTTGTGTCAGCTGGAGAGTCGATTATGGCACCCAGTTTGCAGTCGTCTGTGAACTTGGTGAGCCATAGCCCTCTTACGTTTGCCTGTACCTCGGAAAAGTATATACCGAACAAGAGTGGTCCCAGGACAAAACCCTGTGGGACACCACTTGTGACCGGTTTTGAGTCTGACATGCCTCCAGCAAATCTCACTCTGTGGGTTCTGTCTTTGAGCCAGTTTGCAACCCATCTTGTGACATAGGGGTTTATATTTAAGCTGGATAGCTTATCTATGATGCCCGAGTGGAGTATTGTGTCCAATGTCTTTGCAAGGTCCGGATAGGCTGTGTGGACTACCTTCCCTTCATCTTTGGCTTTGGTGACTGTTTCGAAGAAGTCAACCAGGTTCAAAAGGCAGGATCTGCCCTTGACAAAGTCGAACTGGGTAGGATCTAGTGTCTGTAGGTCCTCAATGTCTTTGTTTATGAGCTCCATGATGATCCTCTCCATAGCCTTGTAGACTAAGCTAGTCAGGCTTATGAGGCAATAGTTTTCAGGGTCCATAGAGGCTTCACCTTTGTGGAGTGGGACCACTGTTGCTGTACGCCATTCTGTGGGCACATATCCTGTAGTGAGGCTGAGATTGTATAGCTGTTTTATTTGAGGGATTAGTTCCTCTTGGAGTTCATGTAGGACGCAACCTGGGATGCCATCTGGTCCCATGGAAGCAGTGTTTTTTGCTTTGGAGAGGGCAGCCTTCACCTGAGCATCAGAGATGTTTGGGATGCAGCCCTCTGCCGGGATAGATACTTGCTCTTTTGTGGGGGGAGAAGTTTGCACTGAACCTGTCTGCCAGGATATTGGCGATGTTTGTGGGTTCAGTGTATTTTTTGTCATTTAGAATCAACTCAGAACAAGTCTGGGAGTTGCATCCCAGGCACCTAACATAACTGAAAAAAGCCTTATGATTGTCTTTGGTGTCCTGTGCAATTTTTCTCTCGAAGCTGGCCTTGGAGGATTTTGTGAGGGATCGTAATTTTTTGCTAGTACTGATCAGAGATGCCTTCCCTATTAGGGATTTTGCTCTATCATGTAGTAGCTTCCTCCTTCTGTTGTACAGTTTATTTATGGCAGGGGTCCACCAGACTGGACGCCTGCCTTTGGATGATTGGGTCTTGGTTTTGTTTGGTATAGCATGATCCATGCATTCCTGGAGATGTCCGTAGAATGCGTTTATATAGGATTCTGCAGTTTGGGCCGTAGTTTCCACTGGCCCTGGGGCCTTGAAGGATTCCACTTCAGTTTTGAGAAGTGAGAAGTTTGCTTTTGACAAGTTTTCCACTGTGGTTTTCTGGGCTGGGGTGGGGTCGGGATGTGGACATCCAGTGAAATTAATTTATGGTCTGATCTTACCAAAGAGAGATATACTTCTGGTGTGGAGCATAGAGTCCCCATGTTGGTAATGATCAGGTCTAGTATGTTGTCCCCTCTTGTGGGAGTGGTGACTAGTTGTTCCATAGCATTTGAGTTTATAATTTCCAGGAACCTTTGGGCTAAGGTGCTGGGGCTTGAGTAGTGCTCCCAGTCAATGTTTGGGTAGTTGAAGTCGCCCAATATAATGGTGTTCGGAGAGATCTTCATGTTCTCCAATGTTTTCAGGAAAGCCGAGTGGGATTCCTGACTTTGAGAGGGTGGTTTGTAGGATGCTATAAACTGAAAAGCAGTCTTGCCCACTGTTAGTTGCACATGGATGGTCTCCGATACTTCGTGCAATGCCACTAACCTGGAGGTGTGGATATCCTTGATAAATATGGAAACTCCCCCTCCTTTTATGGTTCGGTCTGGGTTTTGGGGCCAAAAAGCATGATATGAGGTATAGCCTGGTAGTGCTGGGGTGCTCTCTGGAGCCTTGACCCAGGTTTCTGTCAATGCACAGATATCGACGTTCTCCATACTGAGGAGAGCTTCGAGTGCGTGCATCTTGAGGTTAAGACTTCTGGCGTTAAGCAGCATTACCCTTAGTTTCTTGTTCCTTGTGCTGTCTATGGGGGTGGGTTTGACTTTTGAGCCTTGCCTAAAAAAGGCACTATGGGGGTGGCAAGTGCCTTTGCCAATTTCCGAAAGCCCAGTGGTGACAGGTGCAAGCCGTTGCCAGCAAAGCAACGTGGCTTGTCGAGCAAGTCAATATTGGGAAAAAGATCCTAAGGATAAAGCTACCAGGTAACAGGAAAAGAGGAGGGCCTAAGATAAGGTTTATGGATGTGGTGAGAGAGGACATGCAGGTGGTTGGTGTGACAGAGCAAGATGCAGAAGACAGGAAGTAATGCAAACATATGATCTGCTGTGGCGACCCCTAACGGGAACAGCCAAAAGAAGATGATGATGATACTGACAACCACTTACTCCTAAAACAAACAAATACAATATGTGAGAAATGCATTTACACTACAACTTTGGAATCAATTCTAATAGCAAACCAGACATCAAACAGGTTGTCAACACAAACCCTTCACCTCTTGCACATAACAAGGTCACAATACAAACCCATATAAATGGAGGGACTCACTAGATGACTACCAAATGTTCAGAGACCTCCCAAGCTCAAAACTATTGCACACATTGCAGAGCCAATAGAATCCACTACACAGAATAACACACACCAGTGTCTCTGCTAATAAGTTCCTAATGCAAAACACCTCAAAACCAAATGTTCTGGTCATAGGCGACTCCATAGTGAGACACACAGATGTCCTCCTCACCGGGCTGAACAAGGAGAAGGTCAGGTGCCAGGATCCATCAAATCACGCAAGCATTCAAGTCTCTAAACAAGTACCATTACGACTCTGTCATAATCCATGACTTAAGAGGTACCTTGTCATAAAAAAAAAAAAAAAAAAAATCTACTCAAGACAACCTCAAGGTTATGCTGCTTAATGCTAGGAGTCTAAACAGGAAACTGCCCTCCCTGGAAGCACTCATCACCTTGGAAGATACTGATGTCTGCAGTCATTGAGATGTGGTTCAAGGCTGTAAACAGCATCCCGGCCGTGCAAGGCTACAATGCCTTCCACACGTTCAGATCTCAAAATGAGCATGAAAGAACCAAAGGCAGCATTGCATCCATCTTCATTAAAGACAAATACACCTTGAGACTGGTTAAATACTACAGCTCTTTTGAGCTGCTCCAAGTCTAACTAACTGTAGGTAAACCCCCCCTTCCACATCATTGATAGCTACAGGTCCCCCACCATGAACCAAGAAAAACACACTGCCTTCCTGGACTTACTACAGTCAGTCACTATGCAGTCAAATACCTTGCTTATGAGTGATTTCAACTATCCTTCCATTGACTGGGAGACTTATAGAAGCACAGACATGCTCATCCTGAGGCACCTGGCCTTTGTCAATACAAATGCTCTGCAACAGATAGTCTGTACCCCCACAAGGGACAAAGGCAGCTTCTAAATGCTTTACCTCATGCATGGGTCCGAATTATCTGTGGTATGATCCCAGCTAGTCTCAGTGGGGGTAATATTATCAACCATGAGAGGGTAAGGCCAATCTATAACCAAATGGGACAGATTATTTCAAGCACAAAAAGATGAAATGACCAGGGTTAAAATGGTTCCCAAGGGAAAATCGCCTAGTACTCACCTATGAACCTATATGCTGGCAGTAGATGATTATTGGAAAGGTATACATTCTGCCTGGTATAGCTCTACATTGCATTCTTTGCTGCAGAGAATTCCAAATATGATGCTATCCAGGTGATACACTGACCATATCTAGTAAGGCTGGGAAATAACATTTGCTATTTTGCTCATGCTAAAGGAAATTATTTGAAAAATACATCACATGACTAAGGGCTGGTATCCGTGCTGGACCCATTACACACCATTTAAGTTGCCAGCCTGTACCTTGTAACCAGACAGCATAAAAAGTGACTTAAACTGTAGCAAACAACCTACTGAGAATGAATGCAAGCTAAAACATTGTTTTAATAAACTGTTATTAAATACATTCTGTGTTCCCATTTATTTAGTCTTATGCAAATGGCTGCAATTTGTAATTTTTTTTCCATTATATCAAAGTTTATTTGGACACTATATGCTTTTTCCAACCACATGCTTTCTGAGTAGTTTAATTTGTGCAGTGATTCTTTCTATACGATTCATTTATGCTGCTTGGGTTTGTTTTACAGTGCCATGCATGTTTAGTCAAGATGGCACTCAGTGAGATAAAGGAAATTGCCTTTTCCCTACCATTGTACAGTTTCAGAGTAAGTATATTTAAAGTAGTGGGACCCTGCTAAAAAGAATGTTTATTTTTTTTAAGTTTCGATATTAGTTACTGTTTATATATGTTTTCACTGTATGAAATAGTCAATTTAGTGCAAACTGACCATTCTGTATAGACCCGTTCCCTGTAAGTCTTGCATTATCAAATAAAACAACATCTGTTATTATGCCTTTTTGAGTTATAGCAATAATACTGTATTGTAACATTAATACCAAAGGAATATACTAACCAATATATCTGATAAATTAATAAAATATTTATACTTACAGAATCGTTTGTATCTGAAGATGGCAGATTAGACTCAGATGGACCTTTGGATGGTAGAGCAACACCTTTATGTGGCTTAACTTTTTTTGGTTTTGTCATAACTGCATCTGCAGAGACAAAAACAGAATTGGAAAAGAGAGTCATGTATTAAAAGAGTGCAGTCACAAATATGTCTGCATTATGCAACAAGTAACCTATCAAAAACTAAGTATGCATTCAGTTATTTTTTGTAATTTTACTTTATCATGCTTTCAATATGAAACAGCACATTTACTGATTATATTATGTGCATATTTATGAATCAATTTTATATATATAGATAGATAAATAGCTAGGTAGCTAGATATAAGTAAAGAACTGAAGGCCTGCAATTTGGGTCCTTGAGTTCCCAGAAAAAAATCTGCAATTCAACACTGAATTTCAAAACGTCATTGTTATAAACATTTTTATGTGGTGGGCTTCACCCCCTGCACCCTCAGAAAGGTGAGTTATGTTTCTCCACTCCTTTTAGTTGTATATACTAAATCTGAGATGAATACATTCTTCTGGGGATCAAAATTACAGTCTTTCAGAAATTCAACAGGTGCCTCCTGGACCCCCTCTGAGTGAGAATACATTAAGAGTTCTTAGAAGTAGAAAACTACAACATGTTAAGGCAAAAGAGCCATATTTTGTGAGTAAATCAGCGATCTAATAGTCTTCTTAAGAAATATAATTAAATTTATAAGCTAGAATCAGTTGCATCCGACTTGCTTTGCTGGGCTCATTATAAAAGCCTGCAGTAAAATAGCATGGTAGCACCATTTTTAATTATTGCTAGAAACATGGCATATCTTCTCATGTTTTATTATTCTTTTGGTAATAAGAACAAGTAAACTGGATACCCCCTTTTCATTACTATCAGCCTGTTTACATTAGTAAACAATCATTTATAAGTAATTAGGTGCGTTAACTTGTAAACTTTTCTTATCTAGGATCTTGCACACAAAATCAGAGCAAAGCAATATTGACAATTTAGAGTGGACAGTCAACCAGCATATCAATGGGAAACATGAATATTTCATCAAAATGTGTATGCATATGCGGAAAATATGCAGATGGCACAGACTGCAACTGGAAATAAGGCTTGAACCATGGACTCATAAGCTTTGAGTCAGTAAACATAACTACTGCAGTGTAGTCTTTACAAAACATCATGAAAAAATGTAGATAAAGAGAAACAGAGTATTTTTGCAAGTTGTGCTATTGTAACACCAAAATAAAGTACAGTTGTATAAGTAGACTTACCATAACTATAGCTGTTCAATTGTATCACTGTTGCAGTAGCCTAAGCTATCTGGATACCCCCACGCCCAGAACAAGCCAGCCTCTCAAATGTTTGGGTTTCTTCCATACTGTCCAACCACAAGGAACTCTTGAGGTGCACACTCTAAGGCAGTTAGACTGCCAAAATATTTCAGAACATTTCTACCCAGGAAGGAGGCAGCAGCCCTCTACACTAGTACTAGGAAACAAAGTGAAACATAGAACCCCACCCAGGCAACAACAACAGGAACACAAAAGGAAAAAATAAGAAACTCAAGGCAGATATGCCTACTGTACTGGTGATTCATTAAAGCATCTATTGTTATGGTAAGGTTACTTACACAACTATATTATATTCAGTATGTGGATCATCATTGCAGAAGCCAAATGTGTTTGGATAAAGTCCCATAATTTAGTCCAGAGTAGCAAAAGATGGACGAGACCAGTAACCAAGACTCCAGGGTTTCCTGGAGAATGGCCCTGGCAAAGCCTCTTCTGGACCTGGTAAATAATCAGTTTTGTAGTGCTTTGCAAAAAGGGGTACACAGCACCAAATTGCTGCCTTAAGAATACTTCTAGAGTCTACCTATTTCCAGAAAGCCACTTAAGAAGCCAATGCCCTTGTTGAATGACCTGTAACTGTGCCTGGAAGTGGATTATTGTGCTGAGTACAATAAACAGTAGCCAAATGGGTGAACCAGATATAAATAGTCAGTTTAGTCACAGGCTGTCCTTTCCTCTTACATTCTTAGGAGACAAGTTCGGGTTTTGTTTATTTATTTAGCATTTGTTTACTGGGAAAGTCCCACTTGGAATGAAGCCAATTTTCAGCAGAGACCCAGGGAGAAACAGTCCAGATGCATGTCTTTATAAGCTGGAAGGAAACCAGAGCACCCGAAGGAAACCCACACGAACACAGGCAGAACATGCAGACTCCACACAGAAGGCACCCCAGCCAAGAATCAAACCAGAAAACCTCTTATTGTGAGGCAACAATTCAACCACTGCACTACTGCACCATCCATTTAGCCCTGTCCATTTAGGTAGTATCTGAGCTGCCTATGTACATCTAGAGAGAGAGAGAGAGAAATCCTTTCTTCATGTTTCTTTGAACTATAAAAGACATCTGGAGATTAGTAGTCTGGTTTACAGTAAACTCTGAGATGCTTTGATGCATACAGGTAGGCGTTGTTCGCAAAGAGACCCTGTCCTCATACCTCTAAACTGTTTGGATTTTTGCAGAATATCCACATTTGTGCCTCCATGGTGGTGCAATGGTTAGTTTTGCTGCCTCAAAGCAAGAGGTTCTCTGGTTCAATCCTCAGCTGGGGTGCCTTCTGTGTGGAGTTTTCATGTCCTCCCTGTGGTCACGTTCGTTTCCTCCAGGTGCTCCAGTTTCCTCTCACATTCCAAAGGAATGCTGTAGGTAGATTGGACACTCTAAATTGGCCCTTGGCATGAGTGTGTGCATGTGTGTGCCTTCTGTGGAAGGTTGGGCTGACAACTCAACACTGTAAAACTCCACTGCCAATCATGAGCGGATAGGTGATCCTCTGTGGCAACCCCTAATCAAGAAAAGCCAGAAGAAGAAGATCCACATTTGTGCCTCATAATTTTGATGTGCTTCTCATAAAAGTTATAGTTTTCTGGCAAGCCACTGAGGAGTAAAGTCACTATACACATTTGATTTTCAGACTTCATATTCTTCAGAGAATACACATTAACACAAAATCTGTTATTCTATCAATGTTTTAAGTTTCTAAGAGCAATACTTATAATCTGTCCCTAATTTTGGGCCTTTATTTCCCCATTATTTTTGCCAGGGCTGACACTGTAAGAGCATGTAAATCAGCTGCCTGCTTAGCAGATGTCAGAACAATTAAGTAAGACACTCATGTCTATGTTAAGAGTCTCAAATTAGCCACATGAATGGTTCAAATGGAGACAAAGTAAGTTTGTCAGGCATGAATTTGAAATCCCTAGCAGGAATCATTATTTTCCTAGGTGGGCAAGTATGTAAAACTCCTTTCAAAAACAGGGGGATCTAAGGGGAGACAAGCAGAAATGTCTAACATTGTACCTAGATGGAAGAGAATGACAAACTACTGGACACTAACACACACAAACACACACACACACACACACACACACACACACACACACACACACACACACACACACACACACACACACACAAATAACCAAGAAGCAGAGGCAACCAGGTTGGAAAAGGCTCATGGTTCCCTGAGTGGCACGAAATGGATATTTTTTTTCCATTTGCACATATATGATTTTCTAGTAGTAGAATTTTTCACCTGTTTTAATATCTGCTGGATTACCTCATAAAAAAGAGCCTAAAAGGTATCAACATTCTATCATTAAGGTAGTTGAAGACTTTCCATACTGGAATATATTGAACTTCTCCTGTCTTGTATGAGTAAATACAGTCTGTGGGGAAGCTCATGGTAACTGCCTTTGGCCATATTGAAAAGAAGGGAGGACCACTGTTGCCTTGGCCAGAAGGGAGTCAACACAACATGTTTTGCTGAGTCCTTCTGGAGCTATTGAAGAACCCTGGTCATCAGTGGAAAAAGTAGAATGGGAATGAGAAATCAGCTGTCTTCAAGGAATCTTGCTGCAGAAATTCTTTTGTTGTCTCTTCTGACAGGAAGCAAACAGGAGTACTTGAGGTGCTTCCCACAGTGGGAGCAGTTCTTGAAAGACCCCAGAATGAAATTTGTATGCATGGGGTCTATCCTGTTTTTGCTGAGCTTGTCTGCAGTAAGGTTCTAATAAAATGTATGAAGCCTGAAAAGTCAGATTGAGCTATCTTATCCATTTTATAAAGAGGGTAAGATCTGGAACCCCTTGTTTATGTATTAATCACTGTGGTGTTGTCGATATAGTTTATATACACTTAGAGAGGTCATGGGGACGAGAGATGTTTCAAGACCTTCAATATATAGATGAAAGCAAATATCTCTCTGACATTTATGTTCTTCTGTGTGCCACTGTGTCCTATACAGCTTGCAAGTTTACCCCATTAGAAACTGCTCCCCATGGCAGGTCTGAAGTGTCTGGGTTAACTGACTGGAAGGAGCTTAGAAGGGGGAATGGAAGATCTGGATACCTGGATTACAAGTTGTCTGGTCTACCCTTCATTCATTCTCCCTTTTCACATATCCTAGAACTAGAATCTGAAAACTTAAAGGATGTAGATGCTGAGTCCAGGCTGATCGGACATACTATCGTATTATCCTTCTATGTAGTCTGGCAAAGGGCAGCATGGTTATCATCAATGGCATGTGCCCCGGAATCCTAAAATAACTCTCTTGCTAATATTTAACTTAGGCTGGAGAAACTCCTGAAAAGCTATTGGAATGTATCAAGTTTGTCAGAGAAAAAAAGGATCTTCCCTAGGGTTTAAGTAATACATATCCCAGGAAAATCATTCTTTAAGATAGAGTGGGAGGAGCCTTCTGCAAAATGCTTTAAAACTCCAGATTGAGTAGCCATTCCTGAGCAGTTGCTAGAGACTCTTGGCAGCTGTAAAAACAGTCTATAAAGATAAGACAATTCATCCAAGTATGTGAAGATGCCAGTGCCCTGAAATTTGCAATAAGCAATGATAAGAGCTAAATATTTTGCAAATACCTTCAGTGGAGTCAATAGTCCAAATAGTAAAATAAAGAACTTATAATGTGAGAGACAAAACAGCAAATCTTAAGAAATATCTGAAATGCTGGTTTATATTCAATCTAGACTTTTTGGATATTGTAAAAAGTTTATAAGTAATCTATTTATTGTTTTTATTTATCTCTTGGTTGGTGGTAATACAAGAGATTGTGCTATATATAAAATTATTTGGAATAAAAATTATTTAAAAATGTATAATCTAACTTCATATAACTTTGGAAGAATAGGCACTTGATAACTTCATATAACTTTGGAAGAATAGGGACTTGAACTTTCCTAATATGGAAATTATACAAAAGTGACAATTATAAAAATGATTCTTAACTGGTTAGATATTAATTACATATCTAACTGGAAAACTCTACATCTACAGTTACTGAAGGTCAATATGATAAACTCATTAGACTTAATAAATTCCTAATTCTATAACTTTTCTGCCTATTTATCTGCACTTTTTTCTTAATTTCTATATTTTCTCATCTGACTCAACTTATTTAAATTCAGTCTTTAAAAAATGAAGAGAATAATACTAAGCAATTCAAATTACAAATGTCGGTTGCAATCTCTAACTCTCATTTCATTAACTAAAAGTTTTATTAATAAATTGCCTCCTCATATTTTTACCTCTTTGAATAATAAATATCTTTATTATGGATACCAATGTTTTGAAGGTTCTATGTGTAAACCTGCTGGAACTATTGCTTAGAATTTAACATAAACAACAATGGATTAAATTATTTACAATTAGTTTTAACATCATATCAAACTAAGTTTTATATTTTATCTAAATCTGCTTTAGTTGAAATTCCTGAATGGATACTGATGCTATTTGTGATAAATTATAAATATCAAGAATTTAATAATTTAATTTTGAAAATATATGAAATGTTAGCCAAGGATTGCTCAAACTTGGATAAAAACTTTTTGAACTTTTTTTACTAAAGAATTTCCTGTAGTTTTCACCGATGAAAATAAAAATCAACTTCTTTCCTATATTAAAAACACATCTTGGACCCTTTATTGTAGTATATTTACTTGGAAATATATATTTAGATAATTTATAATTCCTGCTAGAATTGCTAAAATGACAAAAGAAAATCTCTCTGGCTGTTGGAGATGTAATAAACAAATTAAAGCTAATTGGTCACATATATTTTATGAATGCCACATGATTCAGAATGTTTGGGTAAAAACTACAAGACTTTTTAAAGGATTATGAAAGGATAATGAATCCAAAATGAACTGAATACCATGGAGCCAAAAAGAACCAGACACCAAACTTAGCACTTTCGTCCACTTTAATCTCAACTGAACTTTATCAGAAATAAAAATATCCATCCAACTAGCCAATAAATATAGAAAATCAAATGTCACATGATGTAAGCACTCATTAAAAATTAAAATGACCGCAAAAAATGCAAATGAATATACGCGTGTGACTGTAAAACCAAGTATGTGTACCCACAACATTTTTTTCATACTTCAAAACATTTAAGCAAACACATATGAAAATGTCACATATTTAAAATATAAAAAACATACTTTCAACTTACTAAAATAAATAAACCAAAAACCCTAAATGTCAAGGTCTTTGGGCTTGTGAAAAGCACTTAATGTTCATCATCTTATTCGGTCCATGTGGCTGATCTGCTGCCAAGGAAATCTGCCAAAGACTTTCCTGGCACTCTAAAATGATCTTAACATCCCCACTAAAAGTAGCTGTGTCTACCTGTTCTAACATGAAAAAAATATTTCTTAAACTCTCCACAAGTAACAGAGTGTCTTTCCAAGGTATTGGAAGCATCTATTTTCCTTATTGCCAATATATGCCAATAAATTCTCTGCTTAAGTGCCCTTATAGTTTTACTCACATAAAAATAGGTGCAAGAGTTACAAGAAGCCACATAAACTACATTGATTGTGTTACAAGTGTAGTGCCCCCTGGCTGAAAAGGTTCTGTTGACGTGACTAAACTTAATCAAAGAACTTTCCATAATAAATCTACACTGTTGACACTGACCACAAGGAAAGGTGCCAAAATTACTGGCCAATTTACTGTGGTCAACGCAAGTACCCCTTTCCAGGATAGTCTTGATGTTCACAGTTCTTTTATAGGTGAACAATGGTCTATCACCAAGGGCTCTAACCAATTATGGGTTACCTAATATAACTTTCCAGTTATCCAAATGTATGTGTTTAATCAAATTCATTTCATTGGAAATAGGAACAGAAAATGCTAACCTGTAGTTAGTAAACTGAACATCCTCCAAACAAGGATGAGTAGTTACCATAGTTAAATTAGTAACACAAGGATCCAAAGATCCTTTTCTCAAAATCAGACATGCAGTACTGTTCCTAAGGCCCACAACTTCAAATATGATGTTGTCAAGCCACCTTGTTTCATAACCCCTCTGCTCAAAAAAATGAAATAATCTCTTGGCTTCTAGAAAAAAGGCATCTTGGTCACTAGTCAACCTACTCAATCTAATAAATTGACCTTTAACAGCTCCTTGCTTTGTATGACAAGGATGTAAACTGTCTTTGTGCAAATATTGGTTGACAAAGGTAGATTTTCTAAAAATGTTACTAGTGAACCTTTGACTGCACAAGTCAATGCCTAAATGAACATCCAAGAAATTAGTTTTAGGTTCATAGGTTCATAGGTTCATAGGTTTATACTAGGCTATCTGCCCTAAGGCATTTATAAGCCTAGCCCAAATTATTGTGGCTTACGCCACCCCTTATATGAAAAAATACTGTGCCCATTAGTTTGTTGTGCCTCTGTCCAGCAGTGACACAGAGATGATTCCCGGGGTAAACCTACGATCTCCCATCCACAGGTCAGCGAGGTGCTCTGCCTCACATGGACCGGGATTTTATTCCACAGCATAGGGAGTCTCTGAGTGATAAATCTATCCCTCCAGCACGTCCTATTTATATCCGTGCTAAGGTTTAAGTCGCTTGCTCTAGTGGTTTTGGTGGATTTGGATTTTTTGAGGTGGAGCATGTCCATTAATTCCGGGTTGAACATGGCTTTGTATGTCAGGCACATGTCACCTCTGAGCAGACGGTATGCGACTGAATAGAGCTGGAGTTTCTTCAATCTGGCAGCATATGACAGATTTTGGAGTCCCTTTATCCTTTTGGTGAGGAACTTTTGGGGTCTCTCCAATTGCTGCAGATGTCGGGTGAGATACATCCCGAATGGGGCATTGTACTCGATCATTGGTCTGATAAGTGAAGAGTACAGGGGAACAATGACCTCACTAGATCTGGATGTGAATCCCTTCATGATCAGGTGGGCAATGTAGAAGGTCTTTCTAACCACTTTAGCAATGTGAGTGTTAAAAGAAAGGCCACTGTCAACCTGGGTCCCCAGGTCCCTGATAACCTCTTCTGTGCTTAGTGGATTGCCACCTATATGGTAGCTTGGGGTTACCTTGTTTTTCCCGAAGGGTATGACTATACATTTTTGGCGTTTAACTTCAGGCCATGGCTCTGGCACCAGCTATCTGTTTCCGTGAGTCCCTTCTGAAGGATATCCGTGTCCGATGCACTTTCCACTATGGCCCAGTTTGCAGTCGTCTGCAAACTTTGTCAGCCAAAGTCCTCCCATGTTGGCCTGTACTTCTGAGAAGTAGATGCCAAACAATAGGGGCCAAGGACCGAGCCCTGTGGGACACCACTTGTGACCGGCTTGGAGTCTGACACAGCGCCAGCAACTCTAACCCTGTGGGTTCTGTCCTTAAGCCAGTTTGCAACCCATCTTGTGACATATGGGTTTACATTTAAGCTGGTAAGTTTTTCTACAATACCCGAGTGGGGTATTGTGTCGAAAGCCTTTGCAAGGTCAAGGTAGGCTGTATGGACTGCCTTTCCTCATCAATGGCCTTGGTGACTGTTTCGAAGAAGTCAACCAAGTTCAAAAGGCATGATCTTCCCTTGACAAAGCCAAACTGGGTCGGGTCCAATGTCTGCAAGTCTCCTATATCTTTGTTTATGAGCTCCATTATGATCCTCTCCATAGCTTTGCAGACTAGACTTGTTAAGCTTATGGGGCGGTAATTACCAGGGTCCGTGAGGCACCGCCTTTGTGGAGTGGGACCACAGTTGCCGTCGCCACTCCTTGGGCACGTATCCTGTGGTAAGGCTGAGATTAAACAGCTGCCTTATGTGCGGGTTTAATTCCTCATTTAGCTCGTGTAGCACACAGCCGGGGACACCATCCGGTCCCATTGATGCTGTGTTTTTAGCTTTAGAGAGAGCAGCTTTCACCTGCGCATTTGAGATGTCCGGGAGGCTACACTCGGCTGGGATAGTTATCTCTCCTTTAGGGGAGAGGGAGTGAAGTTTGCACTGAACCTGTCTGCCAGTATGTTGGCAATGTCTGTGGGTTCAGTGATTTTTGTATCATTTTGGACTAATTCTGAGCATATCTGGGAGTTTCCACCCAGGTTCCTAACATAGCTGAAAAAGGCCTTATGATTGTCCTTTGAATCCATGGCAATTTTTCTCTCAAAATTGGCCTTAGTTGATTTTATGAGTGCTCGTATTTTTTACTAATAATGATCAGGGGTGACTTCCCTTTTATGGATTTTGTTCTATCATGTAATAGCTTTCTCCTCTTATTGTAAAGTTTGTTAATGGCTGGGGTCCACCAGACTGGACGTTTGCCCTTTGTGGAAAGAGTCTTGGTTTTATTTGGGATTGCCTGATCCATGCAGTCCTGGAGGTGTTCATAGAAGGCATTTGTAAGGGCTTCCGCAGCTTGGGTTGTGGTTTCCTCTGGCTCAGGGGCCTTGAAGGATACCACACCAGTCTTGAGTAGTGTGAAGTTTGCTTTAGAGAACCAAAGTACCCAATGGTAAACTTCAAAATGCCTGTGGAATTGTTCAAATCATGAATAAATGAAGAAAAAGAATCAATATCACCACTCCACAAAAAAAAAAAAAAAAAAAAAAAAAAACAAACAAAAAAAAATCATCGATATAGCTTCTATAAAAAACTATATTCTCCGCCATAGCATGAGTGGTGACATATTTCAACTCCCACATGGCCATAACTAGGTTTAAAAATGGAGCCACATGAGAACCCATTGCTATACTTGGAATTTGTTGAAACAAGTGGTTACCAAATCTAAAAAAAAATGTTTTCTAATACAAGCTCCCTAAGTGCACAAACTGTGTTGACTTTATCATTGTTAAAGTCAGTGTACCAACTTAAATATTCCCTAAGGAAATCTACACCTGTCTCTTGCTCAATACTGGTGTACAGTGAAGTAACATCCAAGGAAGATAATTAAAGAGGGTACCTCCCCAGTTCACCTGAGCCAAAAGCTCTAACAGGTGCCAAGAATCATGTAAGTAAAATTTTGAATTTTGGACCACAGGGTTCAAAATATCATCCAGCCAGATGGACATTGGCTCTGTTTTTGAAAAACTGGCAGACACTACTGGCCGTAAAGGAGGATTTTGCCTATCCTTATGTACCTTAGGTATGCCAAATAGTGTCGTCAGTTTGGAATGATCAACTTGTAAGAAACTGTATAGACAATGATCAATGTTCCCTTTGCTAAATAAATCAAAGTAGAATCAAGCCTAGGAAAACATTGCTTAATGTACTACTCAGTAACAATTCTATAACATTTCTCATCTCCTAATAATTCAAAAATAGATGCTGCATAATCTGCTGAATTCATAACCACAATAAAACCACCCTTATCAACCTTCATCACCCATAGGTATGTGTTTCTAGCTAATTCACTCAAGGCAGATAACTCATTAGCTGGGAGTTTTTGTGCATATTTGAAATTACTATTAAAACATCTAAATTGTTTCTCACAAAGTTTATCAAACACCTGTAAAATTGGGTGCAAAACCAGATTATACAAACTTTTATTTCTAATTGTTGATACAGTGTTACTAAGATCTTGCATCCCATCAAAAATGTATTTAAGATTTAGTTTACCTAAATACAATTTCAAATCCACAATGAGTTTTGGTATATTCACACTTTAGTGGGAATAAAAGAAAAACCACGTCTAAGTATGGAAACCGTGTCATTACTGAAAGGTTCTTTACTAAGATTTAACACATTAATCTGAAAAATCTAGTTCCTTTTGCAGCCCTTCCAACCCCCTTTGTTTGTAGTCTGACTGTTGTTTGACCACTTCAGAGTCTTTTTGTTCCCTGCACTGTCCATCAAAAAAGGACCTTAAACATTTGGAGGGGAAGGCACCGAAGTTTAAGGAACAGCATTGTCATTCTTCTTATTCACTGTGTTCACTTGCTCATCATTAATAACAATGGGCTGGGGTTCTTGAGAACCATTAGATGAGGTCACTCCAGATGTTGTGCTAACCAAATTTTGATCAAGTTCTTCAGAATTGTCTGTAGAAGATTAAACAGGGTAGGCACTATTGGCTGCATACTCTGTCAGATCTCTCTTAAGTTTACCCCACTTCCTGTTGACAACAGAAGCTCTGTGCCTACTGACCTTAACTGCAATACTGTGATACAAAGTAGAAAAAGAATAAAAAACTTCAGATGTCCTACTCTTGGCATCCAACAGTTCCATTTCAGCTTTAAATATGTCCATCTCCACCTTGTAATGCTCCAAATGCATGAAAGTCAACCCAGTATTATTGAAAAGATTTACCAAGTGTTTGTATAAAGAGTCACCCTGTTTAACACAGTTAGGAAACTTTAGTCCTAAGTCCAAACAGAACACAGCCCAAGTTAATGTTCTCTTCTAAATAAAAAATCTCCAACTGTAATGAAACTGTCTTAATACCCAGTTTTTTCTAATTGAAAAATATCATGTTTTCAGCTGTTGAAATTATTGTTCAAGCTAGCAGCATTATGTGTACTTACTTGGGCATTGGATAAAACATTTGTTTCTCCTTAGAAAGGATTAATAGCTTCACAAAAGATATTCCGAGCCAAATTATTGTCCGCATATGCATTGTGTGAATTGAAAAGATCTTCATTAATGTTGTTTGAAATGGCTGCTGCTGGAAATCCTTGTCTTAGGGGCACAGAAGGATTGCCAGTATATAACAGAAGGGGAAAGGGAACCTGAAAAGGTGGATAACCATGCTGACTAGGAGGTCTGCCCTTCAGATTTGGAGGATGTATATTACTGTTTTGAGCCTCCTT
Organism: Protopterus annectens; assembly: GCF_019279795.1. Lineage (NCBI taxonomy): Eukaryota > Metazoa > Chordata > Ceratodontiformes > Protopteridae > Protopterus > Protopterus annectens. The sequence continues at coordinate 50,709,527 of NC_056750.1, read as the reverse complement.
TCCATTGGTTTTAAAACCCTGATAACTGCTTAAGTTGTTTATTAGAAAAGGGGGTCTGAAAAAAAGTGAGGGTTGGGGAATCTGAGTCACGCCTTCTATCAGTTTTCCTCTTTCATCACATTTCTTTTGTACTTCAGCTGTAGAAGGGCCAAACGGAGTCTCCTTAAATAAGGGAGGAAAATAAAATCTCAGCTTTGACATCCACAGGAAGGTTTTGATTATGAAATCAAGCAAGTCTTCGCAAAACTGATGCAGAGGCCCCAGGCCTTTGAAAAGAATGAGCTGTTACATATTACACACATTTTAGGATACACTCTGTCACTTAAGAGACAGCTGTGACAGAAGAATTTAGTTAATTATTTGCTTTAGAGGATGGTTAACCATTAATTTCTCCATGCTCTCAAAAGATACAATCAAAAATGTTAATATATAAGCTTGACAGTAAAAATATTCTGAAAGTTAAAACACTATACAAATACATTTTATTCAAAAACTTATCCATTCTTTTCTCATCTTTGTCAGTAGGAATGGGATTAACAGTAGCAACCTATGTAACAGCAACAGGTTTAGATAAACAAATGACAGCTGAATCTGCTTTAGGATAAGAAAGCAGGTACTTCGGCATGTGATGCCTTATATAACCAGTCATACCTCTTAGCGACTAAAGCTTACCTATCAGGAAGTCTTTTTTTATTTGTTTGTTTTGCTCAAATATTTTATTTATGCTCATAAAAATATTATAACAATAAATAATAAAACAAAATTAAATTTCTTAAAACATTAATTTTGAATGTGAAACATAGTAACTATGTACAATTTCTAAAGTATGACATATTTCCAGTTAAGTTAAAACAATTGTCTATAAAGACATAAATGATCATTAGAAATAGTTAGAGTCCATTTGAAAAGTCTCAATGAGAGATGAAACCTTTATCTAAGAATTGTTGATAAAGTTCTTTGGATAAATTCTAAGTTCTTTTGTTCTGGTTTATTTAGAAACTATTTATTTTAACAAAGTCAGAAAATCTTCAATATTTGGAGAGGTAACATAATTCCACTTTCTATTAATGCATTTTCTGTTTACAGCTAGAATTGTCCATAAAAGATATGAATTAGTTTTACTCATAGCAAAACCTTCATATACATTGAAAAATGTTGTTTTAATTAATGAAAGCTAATATGAAAATAATGCTTTAAGAAAATCAACAATATTTTCCCAGTATTGCCTTAATTTAGTACAATCATAAAAAACTATGAAACCAGTCTGCTTTGCAAGGTTCTAAACATCTCCAGCAAATGACATTTTTAAATTTATTAAATTTAGCTATTCTGTCTAAAGTTAAAGTTCTGAGGAGACATTTTCATGTAAAAATGCTCCAACATTGAACCCAAGATGTGAATATAACAGAAGATAAACTTTTAGCTTTTTCTATCTGAGAATAATTAGAAGAGATACCTTTAGTTATAAAATTCCAGTGTTTAGAAGTAAAAGTGGTCTTATATTTTATTAGAATACCATATAATTTGGATGTGAGGTTATCAGTTTTAAAATTATTCCCCGGGATTCATGAACCTTGCGCCAGGCGCACGCATAGCGTAGGAGTTACAATGCCAAATATGGCCACCGAGCAATTCAGGTACGATCCAATTCCACGTGCACTACCGGTGTGCTCCAGATCTGTGCAGCCCCTGGCGTAGGTATGCTAAACACCCCATGTGCGGTGTGTCACCATGCAAATGAAGGCATATAGCGATTCACGAAGTGGTGCAGGTGTAGCATAAGCCCACGGCAATGTAAACCAAAAAAAAAACGGTTTACATTTTCCCAAACATAACATCGGAGTAATGGAAGAGTGTCAGACCCAGGTATCACACTGTTAACATATGCCAATGGTGAAATACACAGACAATGGCAAAAGAAAACATGCACAACATGTAAATAACAACTTAAATGGCATGTCCACAGTAACTCACATCAGAACTGCAGGACATGTGTGCGGAAGGTGCAACATAATGAAATAATATAACAATGTTATAAAACAGCATCGTAACAGACATCAGGTCCACAGCATAATACACCATGGTATGCATGGAACACCACAACCACGGTGCAAGGGTTGCCAAGGACTCGCGGCAGTCTTTGGGGTGGTAACTATGAATTAGTAGTCAATGCCATGCAAATGAGGCAGATAATACTGAATCGCAAATTCCCCGCCGGAGTAAGGTTGTACCAAACGGTGCAGCGGTAATACACCGAGGAGTGGCTCAGAGGGAATACATGACATCTGCAGAGGGGTGTGCCACCGTAGCAGTAAGCACATTGGAGCACAGCAAACCTGGGCTGTACATCACAAATCAAAGCTGCAGGACCGGGGTGTGGGGTAATAGTTTAGCTGAGAGCACACAATGCGTGCAAAAGTGCATGTGTACGAGGATGACAACATTCCTGGAACCTAGTCATGTGACACACGCCCCGCAAACAATATCAGAAACAGGAAGGTGATGTGAAGAATATAAGGAAATGCGGAAGAATTGTAAATGGAGTACTAATGAGCAATCAACACTAATTAACCCACGAAGGCCAATCGGCGGCAGCTGACAACTCTGCATGCAGAAACCTGCAAAACGGGATAGGGGAGGCATATGAATGCAAAGAAAGTAGGGGAAGTAGCAGATTGCAAAGATAGAAGACCTGACACAGCAGAGCAAAGCAGACAGGCAGCAGAACAGCAGTAGCACACAAAACGCATGATATGCCATGTTCATGAAAGTAGAAATGACAGTGCTCTGCAGGATGCATGCCAGAAAATGGTAGGTGCAACATGCAGAAATAGTAAGGGAAGGTCGAAAGGTAATCCATGGCAGGCAAGAGTAATGCAACACCAAAGGCAACATCATTGTAGTTCCATCGGTAAAACACAGAAGATAACCCTTAGATACGGCCGTACAAACACACCCTATGACATCATCGGTGTGCACAGCACAATAGTATAAAGTGTGAATGCACACAACACACAGCCGTGTATTCCCAAATGCTGCACCATAGGTGTAAACACACGGGGAACTTTTAAAATGTACATGTTGGGTGCTGCCGTAGCTGTGATCCATCAGCATGTGTTAGAGACAGACGGTGTTGTGGAGGAGGATGCCGACAACCACCGCAGGCCTTGGAGGAGAAGGAGAGTGTTCAGACCAAGGGTAGCCTACCAGGGGCTACATGACCAGGAGATAGTAGAGCATTACAGGATGGACAGGGACATGTTACAGCAAATAGTGGAGCTGTGCCGGCCAAGCCTGAGAACAAGAAACAACAGAGGGGAACCCATCCCAGTGGACACAAAGGTATGTGTAAGCTTGCGAATACTGGCCACAGGTACCTTTCAAAGGCCAACTGGAGATATAATGGGCATCTCACAGGCATCAGCATCCAGGGTACTACACCAGTTCCTGGATGCCATGTTACCACATGCCAATGAGCATATATACTTCCCCAGATCTCAGGAGGAGTTGGCTAGCAATATGTGCCACTTCCACCGTGTGGCACAATACCCAGAGGTACTGGGTGCGATAGACTGTACGCACATACAAATCAAGTCACCACCTGGCGAGCAGGGTAGACGCTACATAAACCGCAAGGGATTCCACTCCATCAATTGCCAGGTCGTGTGCAATGCCCAGGGCATTATCATGGATGAGTGTGCTGGCAGCCCTGGAAGTTACCACGACTCCCATATCTGGCATGCCTCACAGCTGTATCAGGTATTTGTCAGGGGGGACATCCCACAAGGCCATCTCATGGGGGATGCTGGCTATGCACTGGAGCCGTGGATGATGACTCCCATCAGAAATGCACACACACACACATGCAAGAACGCCATAATGAGGCACACGCACAAACCAGAATAATCATAGAGCATGTGTTCGGGATGCTGAAATCACGGTTCCAGTGCTTGAATACATCTGGTGGAGCCTTACAGTACTCTCCAGGCACATGTGCCCACATATTCATAGTATGTGCCATGCTACATAATATGATCCTGTGGAAGCAGCTGCTGCAGGGACATAATGGTGAAGGGCCACAAAGCCCACCACAATTGCCAAGGCCAGTCCAGGCACAGAGGGTTCCGGACCAGGAACACACTGTGCCAGCCCCAGTAGGCAGACGGAGGCATACCCAATATGCCTACGCCTTGGCAAAGAGGGAACGTATAGCACATACTCTGACAGCATAGGCCCCATGGACTGACACCTCCCCACCTGCACACACAGTGAAATGGACGGCACACAAACATGACCACCTGTAAAGTGTAATGTATGGGTGGCGTTATGTGTGACTCCAACATAGGCAGCCCCCAAACACTGTAAACCCAACAGCCAGTGGAACATGTGACGCGAACACCTGAACAGTACGTGAGTCCTACAGCATATGGCGTTGCTGTGTGCCTACCACGGTCGCCGCAAGATGTATACATATAAATATATATATATATATATATATATATATATATATATATATATATATGTATATATATATATATATATATATATATATATATATATATATATATATATGATATATATATAGATAAATATGTACACATATACATATATATAATACAGATAAGACAGGGAATTAGAGGGATATAAGGTGACTGAGAGGTATCCCGCGATATCTGTACATAGTATACATAGTGCAACGACAATCTGAACATCTGGGAGGTTCAAAATAAGAGGATACCGCCAACCATGGAACGTGTAACATACCGATATGCATAACCGCGAGGCTGAAAGACCGCCAGAACACAGTACTGTAACAGTACATGCGCGTGTAATAGTATGATGATATGAAGGGAGAGGTAGACACCGCCGCCGGTGTTGCGGTCCACGTAGGTACTGTGTGCAACCATCCCCGTGAGTGCCGTAGTATGTGTATGTGTGTGCTGAGGGTTCCGTGTGCATCGCTGTGTGAGTGTAATGTGTGTGTGTGTCTGCAACATGTGTATGTTGGTGCCAAGTTAGAGGCTGAGCAGAATATTAGGTGTAGGCATACGGTAAACTAGCCTCAGGCATATGTTCACTACTAGTCCCACAGTAGTAGTGACAGCCCCACCCTGGCTAGGTGTGTCGTGATATATAGAACGATACAAAGTGAATATGTCCCAGATGGTAGCACAGGAATATTCCCCATAAGAAATGGAAAGGATGTATGTAATAGTCATGCCTGCATGTACGACACTGATATGTTACATGCAATATGATACGTTGGCAAAGTCACACAGCAATAGGTATGTATCGTGGAAATATGTATGTGCTACCCCAGTACTGACCGTGGCCACGTGTTGGCCCATAAACACCGCTGTGTGTTCTACAAGTGTCAAACAATCAATTCCCATCTGAATATGTGGCAACCAGTGGCAAACAGGCTATCCCAACAACAGGACCACAATGACTGCAAATATCTGGGACAGACTGACAAGGGATAGTTGTCATGTACACATAACTGCTGATATACCACAGATGTTACGGAGGTATACATGCATCAAGCTCACCTGCAGGCGATACCGACACCACATGACAACAGCCCAACCTACAATCCCATAACAAAAGACTATTAACTGTTAACTCTCCAAGTAGGGATGGAGCACACAGACAACTACACTGGTTATGTAGAGATGCAAGGCCCACAAACCGTATCCGTGACGTACAACCACCGATATCCCCCACTGTAGATAATAAAGGAATGCAAACCGTAATAGCAGCACAAACATACAGTCAGTCAATGACATCTGCATAACCACAACATATCATGTGGGAGACACAATTAAAGGTGGATACATAATTGCATGCATTGTATAAATGCAAACAATAGCCATGTTACAGTTTGGAATGCAATACTCCGTTATCATTCATCGGCAGGGCAAGTACACCCACATGTCGAACCAAATACTACACCTGTCACACACAATCCACGGGTGACTTGAATGCAGAATATACTTGTCCCTATGCATAGCAGATGCAGTTACACATAACATAAGACAATACAGACCATCCCCACAAAGGTAGGGCAAATATCCAACACCCAGGCGGAGAATCCAATTATACCCCAGTATCGACGCGTAATTACCGAATGTAGTAGATGTACAGGTGATATGAATGTAATTACTCACGTACACATAGCCGCTGATATACCACAGAAGTTACGGGGGTATACATGCAGCAAGGCCACGTGCAGATGATATCGGAACCAATTAACAACAGCCCAACCTACACTCCCATAACAAAAGACTATTAACTGTTACCTCTCCAAGTAGGGATGGAGCACACAGACAACTATACTGTCTATGTAGAGATGCAAGGCCCACAACCCATATCCGTCATGTACAACCACCGATATCCCCCACCGTAGATATTAAAGGAATACAAACCGTAATAGCAGCACAAACATACAGTCAGTCAATGACATCTGCATAACCACAACATATCGCGTGGGAGACACAATTAAAGGTGGATGCATACTTGCATGCGTTGTATAAAGGAATGCAACAGCCATGTTACAGTTTTGAATGCAATACCCCATTATCATTCGTCGGCAGGACAGGTACACCCACATGTCGAACCAAATACTACACCTGTCACACACAATCCACGGGTGACATGACTTCAAAATATACTTTTCGATACGCATAGCAGTTACAGTTACATATAACATAACACAATACAGACCATCTCCATGAAGGTAGGGCAAATAGCCAACACCCAGGTGGAGAATCCAATTATACCCCTGTATCGACGCGTAATTTCCGAATGGAGTAGATGCACAGGTGATATGCACGTAATTACTCACTGAGGAACAGCAATTGGTGGGATGAATCCACATGTTGCAGGTATCGACGTATATAAGGAGGACTCTCAGGATATTCAAACCATATGCTCATACTGAAACAGCATTGTACTACCGAAAACTAAAGGAAATGGAAAAACGATACACGGAACGACACACCAACAAGGTATGTAGAACACACGATCTGTAAGGTTGTGTAACGCATGATCTGTATTAATAAGCTGTACTGTATGTGAATGGTGGTAGTAATTAATTACACTTGTCCGTAATGCAGAAAGTAGTGAAAGGTAGTTATGTAGTGATATCTTGCTGAGCATACCAATGCTTGTAGACACCGTGTGTACAGCAGTGGGACATCATGTACACAGCGGAGACACCACAAGGGATGCCACAGGAGGGCATTAAAGAGAACAATGCCATACCACACGCTGTTGCTGGCAGTGGATGTCCAACAAGGAAGCGCCATAGCAGGGGATAGTACATGTATGTATACTGTCACAGCACGCATGTGTATGAGCATATACCGTTGATGTCATATGTAAGGTGTGGCTGACGTGCAAGTATGCCCTGCGTTAGGGGATACTATGTGAAAATGTGTAATGTAAAGTTGTCTAGGTAGATATGACAGATATCATACACAGTATCACAGGCATATCATGCATAACACAGGTGTTGCCTATTGGTATGTACAATAACAGGATACATATGGCCTGTAGGTATGGGACAGAGTAGTAGCATGATAGCTAGTCTAAATGGAAAGGACACCAAGTAACCATGCCCAAAGGACTTGTAGTAGCTGCACAGGTGCACAGTGGGCAACAATGCAGTCTGGCAGGTCCACGTGTAAGCACATGGGCAGTGTACACAGTAGTATCACCTCTCTATGGTAGTGTCCTGTGAACAGCAGAGGCAGGTGTCAACTGCACCACTACACAGTACCGCTGCTGTGGTGGTACCAGGACTACGTGTCACTCAAACAGCAAGGGAGGTATCACATGAACAGTGCTACTGTGTGTCCCTGCGGGATGTACACAGGACCTATGTTCCACAGCATGGTGTGTGTTGTGTTCATGGAAGTAACACAGAAGCCCAGCCCATGCAGTGTGGAGTGTGTGCACATATCCAGGAGCATTTCGTTCACAGTGCCCACCACAGATGGCATGTATGAGGAGTATAGTTTTATATATATATATATATATATATATATATATATATATATATATATATATATATATATATATTTGTATTCTTCTCTGCCTACTGTAGTCTTTATGTAACCTGTCCTTTTTGGACATTCTTCTATTTTAGTCATTTGTTACAAAGATGTTTACTGTGTTCTATTGGGCTTTGTTTTCCTTTGTGTGTGGAGCTTTTCTCCCCGGGCCTCTACTGAAAATGGACATATATCCAGCTAGACTAGCCCGGTCAACAAATGTAAAATAAAAATAAAAATAAAATAAATATGCATCACTAATGTGGAGGACATGGGCCATGTCAGAGCAGAAGACACCCCTGAGTATGTGGTATGCAGATGTGTACAGATGTGTTGTCCGTATGTCAGCCGCATATGTAAACTGTCTGAGCCCAGTAAACATCGTGGCATGTCAATGTTGTGCCATGTAAAGCTGTAGCTGTTGTGGAAGGTACACCATAAATGTGGTATTGTACCCTTGACTGTGTGTAGATGTGTGTAGTTCACAGGTAAAATGGCTACCTATGTACCAGCATCACACACAGTACAGATAGGTGTGGCCTTGCAGAAGGATATCCATGCTACAGTGGAATACGGTAACCACAGGACTGTGTGTGGCATATGTGTGTACTGCAACCATGTACAATGTGATATGTATGTATGGGACCACTATCCATGTGATAGTCAGTGGGTGAATGTTGTTATGCAAAGGTGATGTGCATGCACCATGTGTCATGCATCCTGATGCCATGATACGCATATGAAGTATCCGCCACACTGACTCCCGTATGGTTGGTATCAGTATGAGCTGGTGGAGCAATAATGGCGCTTGGTATGTAGGTGTGTGAAATCTAGGCATGGACAGTACTCTGTGACAGCATGTTCTGTATGTAAGCATATAGTGAACATGAGTGGCCCTATGACTGAGGACTGTGTAATGCAATATGTACCTGACATGTAGTAGGTACTATGGTATGCTGGCACCACTGTGTGTACAGTCCATGAGCCACATAGCATAACATCCTGAGACACAGGGTATGATGTGCAGGTGGATGTGTATGTTGTCAATACCAGAATGTGGAATATTGCTGAAAGGCAATGTGAGGACAACGAATGATGTGTCGGCCTCCAAACCATCCTCAACTGCCCATGCAACTGTATGACAGGTGGCCAGCATGTGTATGTGCCTTGCTGTGGCATACACAAGCCCAACACAGGTGCTAGGAAAGGACTGGAGGCCATCAATGTGTGGGAATCACGTTCCTGAGGATGTGCCCCATTGCCATGCAGAATGGTCCAGTCATGGGTGTATGACTATAGTCCCACTCGTGCAATGCAGTGCCACCTGTGTGTAGTGCGATAAATGCCGCTGTGCGGCAGTCAGGGTCCACAATGTCTGACAAAAGGCTAGCAGTGAATATAGTGGCCTGGTGCGGAGACATATACCGAACAGGTTGGTGGGACATTACAGCCAGGGACATTGGAAGGTGACATTGGGCCAGTGTCCCAGGACATATTGTGTGCATGTCAGTACCGTGTATGTGACCACAGGGACACTACGATGTCCATGTATGGATTGCGACCCTGTAGTGAGTGAGAGTGTGTATTTTCGGTGAGTACGCCATCGCCTGGCACGTTGCCAACACTAACTCGGTCTGCAATGCTTGGGTGACTATTGTATGTGACATCAGATGTGGATGTTGCCAAAGAATACTGACATACCACCACAATGTCTGAGGCCCCACACCGCAATGTGCGGCAGTCATGTTTAGGTAGCTAGCCTTGGAGTATGTGATGATGGACCTCGGGGACCCATCATGGCTGACAAGTGATGCACCCCACACATGTGAATGTACACCACTGTGCAACAGCCTGTACATGTGGTTGTACATCATATGTGCATGGAACATGACCACCACAGTGGCATCTGTGAACTGGTCAGTACCGCCATGTCTCTGTGTGGAATAGCATGATTCCTGCAATTGTGTACACGCTACTGCAGCGCACTGTGGTATGTGTCAGCATATGTATGTGCAGTGTCCATCTGCTTGGGTGTCATGATGTTAACAACTGCTGTCAGCAGACGACCGTAGTAGTTGTTGTAGTACACATGTTCCGTGTATGCTGTGATGGGTGTGTTTCCAGGGTGTGGCTAGCAAGGCCATGTAGCATATGTGTTGAATCCACCAAAGAGGGGATAACCCTAGGTGTGTCACACCAGTCACATGGAGGTAGTGTTCATGCTAAGGGTAGTGTAGGTATGGTATGTGTTGTGTATTGTTTCATCCAGCTGAGCGGAGTGCATGACTCAAGCATGTGTAGGTACATGGGTGTCTATCCCAGCGAAGTGTGGGTTACTGTCAGCACACAGCAGTGGTAGCTGTCTGAGGCCCAATGTACACTATAACAACACAGACGGTATGTAACCTGTGGTGTACACTGTTGACTCTGTCACGTTACAATATGTATAGCGGTCACAAACATGGTTATCTGCACATGGAGCACCTATGATGCATTGTGTTAAGCAACTATCCAGGATGTGTGCAAAACACTGTGTGATATGTGAACCCCTCATCTGTGGGTGTTCTGGTCCAGGTATATGCCTGGAAGGTACGGTCCGTGTACAATCCATAATCGCAGGTGTGCTGCGCAGAGCATGGAGGCAGGTCCCAGTCACCGCAGAGATATGTGAGTGGTGCAATAGTGTGTGTGCCTCACTTGTGTGCATCACAGTGGAAGATGCAAGCATTGTTCCACATGACCCCATGCCGTGCCTGCCAGTTACAGCCCTGCCAGTGACAGTTATGTGAAACTGCCAGAGAGGCAGTATAGCATGTGATGATGTACATGTGTGCTCTACACCCCAGGCCAATGGCTGCAGGTCATGAGGGCCACAGCATTGTGTTTGACCTGGACTGTCATAGCGGTCAGATACCACATGCCTGTACAATAACAGTAGGAGCATAGGCAACTGTTGCAGTGACACAGTAGGTAAATGTACAGTGTCCCCGTGTCCGACTGTACACCATGGCTAGACACACACCCAGAGGGCTATAACACCGGTGAGCCATTGCATGTCCCAGTACACGTAGTCTGTGTATTGCCATCACAGGGCAGTCACAATAACATGATGTAGGAGAGATACATTGTACCAGGTGATGTGTCATGTGTGCGTATGTTGAGTTTCAGAGGTGTTCACCCGTCCGCAACATCTCAGTGCATGATGCCTCGTGTAACATGATGTGTGGAACTGCAGTGTGATTCACAACAGCATCATCCGTGACTGGTGTGTTGTGAATGGTGTAACCCATGAGTCTGCGGGATATACACTGATGTTGGCTGCCATGCTGGGGGCCACCAGTGGTGCCTACAGTGGTCATACAGACATATTGCATACATTGTTCTTGCAGGAATGTCCATTGTTGTAGATGATGTGGTACTACGTGATGGTAGGTGTGTGTTGTGAATGTTACCCATCCAGACGTGACCGTCAGGTGCAGTCATGGTTGTCGACAGCATCACCCCCATCCACAGCTGTCAGCACCCTGTCCCCAGAATGAGTAACAGTAGCCCTCGTACTGTGTGACTAATGTGCAGATCGTAGAACACCTACTACTGGCTGCCTAACAGTGTCATCTAGGAAGGGTATATGATGGCTGGAATACGCTGCTCCAATGTATAAATATGATATCCCAATGAATTACAATGATTCCCATCTAGTAAGCCATGGCTGGCATGTAAACTGTGTACAACAATGACTGTGTGACTGACCCTTCCAATGTGGAGCCGTGATGAACATGCACCCGTTAGAACATCAAATGAGGTACGTTGCACGTAATGATGTACAATTGACAGCTATGGGCACAGCATGGATGCAGAAGCACATCTCCCACAGGCAGTACCGCTGTACATTGGTAGGGGGGCATTGCACGAGTACATGTGACAGTTGCTGTATTGCCACATGTACGACATATCCATCATATAGGGGTAGCACTGGTACGTGACGGTTGGACATGCCTGTACATACGACCATGTCCCACAGGATATCTGTTAAGTGTGTACAACACCTGTCGTACCTTCAGCAAGCTGTGAAGTGTATGACTGCCAGTGTACCTGTGTGACATGTTGTGCAATGGGTGCAAAGGTACGCAGTAGCGCATTACATGCTCACATGTCCTGCACAGGTGCATACCTTGACAATACAATACAACTAGGGTGTTGGATAATAGCAACCCACAAGAGGTGATGAGTACGGTTGGCAATGCACTATCACCTTTCCGGGTAAGGTGTGCATGTCCATGACACATTAGCACCTGAGATGTTAGCAGTACAGCTGTACAGGGCGGCATGTATATTTGATTACAAATACCCTTGCGTGTTCCACCAGTGGCCTGTTGACAGACAGACATCAACACAATGTGCAGCATTGACATGTGCACAGCACATCACTGCTGGCTACAGTAGAACAGGGTTAATGTGTTGACATGTGCACAGAACATCAGCGCCAGCTACAGTCGAACACGGTATGTGTTGAACCCCACCGTCATTGTAGCCCATGCCACAGAGAGAAATGTTATGCATCTGTGTATGTACGGCTGGGTATGGACGTGGCCTAGCAGTATAGCTGTGTCAGTGTTGCGAACAACATACTGAATGGGCTGTGTGTGTGAGGTGTGTGTCATAAGTGTATGGTCTGATGGATGATACCAGCATTGCCACCGCTATGTGAACATCCCCGTCCCCATAAATGAATACCTCAGCTGTGCTCAACACCATGGTCACTGTGGAAGGGATGGTGCTGTGCGGTGCACCTGCCGACATGGTGGTTACAGCAGGCACTGGATGTAGACATATGAGGTACCCATGTCAGGTCGGGGTACCATCCATGTGCACGGGATATCACTGTGCGGGCATATACAGCACTGTGTAGAACAATATTACAGCACATAGCACCTCAGGGGTAATGTTTATGCATGGATGTGCGATACCAGCATGCACCATACACACCCCCACCATGCAGCATGCTGCCTACCTTGCAGAAGGACATTGTCCACACCATGATGATGGACATGCGACATGTCCATATACCCATATAAATGACATATGGAATGGACAGCCACCATCCCAATACTGGTATTCCACAGGCTGGACACATCCCTGTGCCATATATGTGATATACCCTGCCATACCATGCAACCCTGTCCATCAAGGCTGCACATGCCATCAGTCATACATGGTGCGATGGCCACATGGCACATGCACTATCAACTGACTGGATCAGTAATGTGGCACTGATGCACCTTGTGGTGTCACAATTGCTGTGTGACAGCTTGTAAAACGTGCACGCACATGCTATGTTTGTCCATCCCTGCAAATGTCATATGATTAGACATTGTCCCATGTGTATCACATGTGCAATACAGGCGAGCCGTGGCAGGATGTCCAACACCCGTACAGTGCTGAGTAGATGTATATGGCAAAACACATGCATGTACAGGTGTCCATGTGTATGTGTGCAGTGCCATTGCTGACGTCCATAATGGCTGCATCTGTGATGCTATGTGACATATACACAGCATCCAGGTGAACAGTAGTACTGTGGACACATCGGGCCAAGTGCAGATTGGTAAGAACACAGGTGCAGGCAGGTACACATGTCCACAGCAAGTTACCATCTACATGGAGTATGTACAGTGTGATGAGTTGACACAGAGATATGATATGATATCCACTGCATAACGGTGTGACAAGTGTGGCAGCAACACATCAGCTGTGTCAGTGTCATGATACTTCCCAGAGATTACTGTGCAGATGTCATACATGTCATAGCAATGTATGTTCAGCGGTATGCCAGTACATCAGCGTGAATGTGACCTGTCACCATCATTATGTCTTACAGATAATGCCACGTTCATGACTCCCAGCCTTCAGCCGCCAGGAGGATGAAGTCATCATACCATTGCTCCATGATAACTATGACGTGCTGTTCAGCCATGCGCCACAGCAAGCACAGCAGCGGGATGACCTGTGGCAGGATATACGCAGGAGGGTGAATGACGTGGGTGGCAACAACCGCATGTACCAGCAGGTACGCCGACACTGCATGGACCTCATACGGCATGCGAAACAGCATGCCACTGCAATCGCCAGAGAACAAGGTGGAACAGGTGGTGGGCCACCAACCCAGCCCCCACTCACACACACAGAGGAGCTACTGGCCAGTCTGGGAACACCCAGGGAACAGCATGCAGAAACACTAGCCGCCATCGTGGAGGTGGGTGTCTCCCAACCAATGAGCCTGGAGCTGCCTGGTAAGTCAGTCCTGCATATGAGTATGATATCCACTGTAGTTGCAGGTGTCACTGTACATCATGCAAGGTAACAACACATGCCAGGTATATCGGCACACAAGCCACATACTACAGTATGCTACGTTGTGTATGCAGATGTGTGCATACCATATGCTATCACACAGGTACATGATGTCACATGCACAGTGCGAACTGTGGCTGTCATACAGTCATGGATAATGTTTATACTGTTGTGTCGCCCCTATACAGGTACCTCTGGTGTGTCGCACAGACATGGGTCCGTCGCAGGTGAGACTGTTGTCAGTATCAGACATGTTACAGAGTAGAGTTATTTGCCATGTGGCCAGGTATAACATGCACACCTGGGTTTAGTTCCAGTCACGTTATACAGGTTGCACCACCAGATACACACATGCCACCCATGTGCAGTAGATACAACCGTTATTATACACTGGCATGAAACCACAGTACCTGTCAATGTGATATGTGCGGTCAGCTATGCATACCATGGTGGAGGTGTTCTACAATGGATGCATATGTAGTATGCATTGGAACAACATTCGTGGTATGCACACAGTACCACACAGTGAGCAGTGATCTGGGCAGCACACAGATGTCACCAATGTGACATATGCCCCTACATTGTGTGCAGACATTGTGACTCGCCACCCGACATGTCCCAAGCTTGTGGTGTTCTGTCTGCAATATTGTCATACCATCACATGACCTACACCCGACATAACAAACATCCACACTGTTGTCTGCATAGCACTGTGGATTGTGATACCTCTGACATGTATGGGTGTATGTCACATGGGACACCACAGACATGTGTACAAGATGCCCATCACACACAATTGTCCAAGTCCCATTCACACATGGCCATGGGTGATAGCCACAGGCATGTTGCCACACAGTACGCCTGATGTGGATAGACCCCGTTGCACATTGTCCACACATAGTGCAATCATAGCCGTAGTGGACCACCTGTACATTTGATGTGTTACACCGGACAACCGGAATGCCTGCCTGCAGCCACTGGAGGTGTCACCAATGTCTACCATATACGTGCTGTGGAACAGCATGACTGTGTTGCAGTCATGGCAATGCAATGCATCCATGTTATGCATTGCACAGCAACATACATGTGTCATGTTGCCATGCAGTGGCACAGTGCCAGTACTCCACACTGTATAGCAATGTACACTCCCTGCAGTGTGTACACTCCATCTGCATGCTGGATGGCGCGTAGCAAATGCTAAGTGTGTGAGCATGCCCAGTAAGCAGTTGTGTAGATGGACACACAGTACAGTGCACACTGCACCCTTCTGTGAGTATACCCCGTGTGCATATATGTTTCCCCTTTGCAACCGCTAAGTGTGTGAGCATGCCCGGTTTGCTGTTGTGTAGGTGGACACACAGTACATTCCACACTCTGCCCTTTCATGATTACACTCCATGTGTATGCATGTTTTCACTTTGACACACAGTACAGTGCACACTGCGCCCTTCTGTGAGTATACCCCGTGTGCATGTATGTTTCCCCTTTGCAACCGCTAAGTGTGTAAGCATGCCCGGTTTGCTGTTGTGTAGGTGGACACACAGTACGTTCCACACTCTGCCCTTTCATGATTACACTCCATGTGTATGCATGTTTGCACTTTGCAAATGCTAAGTGTGTGAGCATGCCCAGTAAGCAGTTGCGTAGTTGGACACACAGTACAGTGCACACTGCGCCCTTCTTTGAGCATACCCCGTGTGCATGTATGTTTCCCCTTTGCAACCGCTAAGTGTGTGAGCATGCCTGGTTTGCTGTTGTGTAGGTGGACACACAGTACGTTCCACACTCTGCCCTTTCATGATTACACTCCATGTGTATGCATGTTTGCACTTTGCAAATGCTAAGTGTGTGAGCATGCCCAGTAAGCAGTTGCGTAGATGGACACACAGTACAGTGCACACTGCGGCCTTCTGTGAGTATACCCCGTGTGCATGTATGTTTCCCCTTTGCAACCGCTAAGTGTGTGAGCATGCCCGGTTTGCTGTTGTGTAAGTGGACACACAGTATGTTCCACACTCTGCCCTTTCATGATTACACTCCATGTGTATGCATGTTTGCACTTTGCAAATGCTAAGTGTGTGAGCATGCCCAGTACGCCATGCATGGACACACAGTACATTCGGCACTGACGTCTGATACTAGGTGTGTAGCCATGCCCAATGACATCCTGCATAGCCATGGTGGCCGTCCAGGTGAATTATATGTAGTTGCTATGCCACAATGGATGCCTACATCATACACACTGGTTGCTCTCTCAAAGGGTGTACTGTCTGTGGTGCATCCCGTATCCATTTCGTGCTGTACTGCTCCGTAGATAGGTAGTATTCCCGAGTGCAGCACTGCCATGTTACTGTACGTCCACCTTGGGATAGTAACATGCTGTGTGACTGCTCACTCTGTATTCATTCCCTATTGGCATCCTTGCCTTTGCAGATGATATCACCCACCTAGGAGTATGCCTCTTGACAGTGCTGTGCTCAGTAATCTCGGTATCGCATTCTGTAAATGCATCATGCTGTAGTGTGTTCATGTAGTTAGGTGTAGGTTCAACTCCCAGCCCTTCCCACTGTGTGTGTGTTTCCAGCCACCTCTGGGGACAGTAATGCTTTTAGACGCTTCACAACACATACATTTGCTATCAACGACTATTCCTTTGCGGATGATGTCACCCACCTAGAAGTATGCCTCTGACAGTGCTGTGCTTAGTAATCTCGGTAGCGTGTTCTGTAAATGTATCTTGCTGTAGTGTGTTCATGTAGGTAGGTGTAGGTTCAACTCCTGGCCCTTCCACGTGTGTGTGTGTGTGTGTGTTTCCAGCTGCCTCTGGAGACAGTGATGCTTTTAGACGTCTCACAACACATACAGTTGCTATCAGCGTCTATTCCTTTGTGGATGATGTCACCCACCTAGAAGTATGCCCCTGACAGTGCTGTGCTCAGTAATCTTGGTAGCGCGTTCTGTAAATGCATCATGCTGTAGTGTGTTCATGTAGTTAGGTGTAGGTTCAACTCCCAGCCCTTCGTGTGTGTCTGTGTGCTGTGGTGTGTTCATGTAGGTAGGTGTAGGTTCAACTCCCGGCCCTTCCAAGTGTGTGTTTCCAGCTGCCTCTGGAGACAGTGATGCTTTTAGACGCCTCACAATACATACATTTGCTATCAGCGTCTATTCCTTTGCGGATGATGTCACCCACCTAGACGTATGCCTCTGACAGTGCTGTGTTCAGTACTCCGAGTAGCGTGTTCTGTAATTGTGTCATACTGTCGTGCGATAGGGTAGGTAGGTGTAAGGTCAATTCCCATGCCTGCCAGATGTGTGTGTGTGTGTGTCTATGCTCCCAGCTGCATGGGTTCATAGGTTATGGTTTTAGACGCTTCGAAACACACATATATGATGCTGACATCTCTGTGTTTGCGGATGTTGAGACGCAGCTAGTGGACTGCCTGTGTGTCTGCTGTGGTTAGCGACCTCCGTAGCATGTTCTCTATGTGCATCCTGCTGTGGTGTGATAGGGTAGTGATGTGTAGGTTCCACTACCGGCCTTGCCACATGTGTCTGTCTGTATCTCTCTCGATGTATATACATATACATATTTTATGCCCATGGCGCTGCTCTTGCATGGACAGCTGTCAGTCCCATGTATCCTATATGTGCACAGCTTACACATAGCAATGTGGTACGATGCAAATCCAAACATTGTCCATGCAACGTCCGTGTTCCGGGAGGTGTTACACGCCCTACACACATCTGCTGTATATCTTGGCAGACAGCTATCCTTGCTGTACTGTCACTGTACTCGTACATGCCATAGACTTAGTGTATCATTGCCTGTTTATGGTGTGTGTATGTCTATCTGAGCTGTGTGCATGGTCGTGTGTATGTCCCACTATAATCATCTGTGCAGGTGTCGCCAATATAGGTAATTCATGTAGACTGCTGTTTAATGTGCATTTCAACACATACCTGCGGACAGTACTGTCCCTCCTACTGCGGCACATTTCATCGTCTTGCAGTGGATAATAATGTTTCCACACACATGTATCTGTGTCTGTTCATAACACTCCACCTCAAGGAGCGTATATCTGGACAAGGCCTTATGTGATAGTGGGACACTCAGGGCCAGTCATGCCATGTTGCTCTTAGAAACATTGATAGTGGGCACAGTGATATGTTATGCATGCGTATGGCATTTCTGTCTGATTTGGTGTCTTCATCGCATGTTTGTCGTTGTTTCCTGTCATCAGTTATCATGAGGGTGCCGGACTGTTACTGTTACATGGAACACAGCAAACATATGAGGCATACTTCTACACAGTCTGCGTACATCTGTGCAGTTGCAGAGTATGTGTCTGATACAACATACCTACTGTCTGACTACAATACACACACAGTGTATGGAGGCATGACAGACCACATGACATTACTTTGTATTTGCATGACACACCCACGCAGACAGTTGTACTCCTCACACAGGTCTACATCTGCTTATCCACACTAATTGTTCTTTCATGTACCATATGTGTGCATCGTAATTGCGCTTTCCGTCAGTGGCGGGGCTCACGTACGACTATGGGGGCCAGGTAATTGTTATGTTGACATGTCATGACACCCTGGGGGACACTCTACCTTTGTGTCTGGTTACCTTCCACATTGACCTTCGTGGGGCATACGTTGTCATTCACATCTTCCGGGGTATGACTTATACATGATTGCACATTTGTCCTGCTGTCTTTCTTCTCACCTGTCCGCCTAGTATCACTGGTTCAGTACATGTATTTTGGACAGGTTAGCTCCTTCGTACCCTTGACCTGTTGTCATTATGTGTACACGCCCTGACGTTCGGCCTTTGCCCTTGTTACGTTTCACATAGTGATGTGCCTTCCTAGCTGATTGCTGCCTAGGCATTACGGACTGTGCGGTAGGTGATGGTGACCGCTATCTCCATTGCATGATTGGTGACACTCATAACATCCGTATTCATGGCTACGCCAGTATTCGCACAACGGTCTGACTTTGTCTGGGGTATTTATAATATAGTCCCTATCTGTATTTCCTGTACTATGCCTTATTGCAGCTGTGTTATTCTGACAGTTTTCCATTTATGGGTACCATCTTGGAAGTACGCATGTCCATCCATGGGAATCGCCTACAGGACACTGATATAGGGCTGTACATATTTCCAACCTGCTTTCCGCATTATCCGGTGGATGCTTTGCACCATTAGTGGGGATAAAGGCATGTGCTATACCCACATCCCTCCCACGGGGCGGGCCTACAGATTATCCGCCAAACAACACCTAGGCCCATTTCTGCATACCCAGGTTCCCATGCCTGCAACCCTCTATGGTACACATTACACATGGTTAATGTGTGCGGTACTGGGATGTGGACGCACTTATATGCACTCCCCACTCTAGGGATATCTGTCCATATGTCCTGCATTTCATAGACACATGTGTCATCACCCTTAGTGCATGTATAGCTGATTCGTATTTGCGGGTGTCACTTCTTTAGCGTCGATCGTAGCAGGTGCTGCGAATGGATACATTTTTGGAGTCCTACAATGGACACCAGTGTGCATGTTTAAAGTGTAGAACTTGCTGGACTGTCACTTTCTGGCCAGTGATTTTGACTGCTGCTGTATGTTCCCCATTCGTGGATGTCTGTTTGACTACCCATATTATCTATTACTTGGCATATTTATATCCATGTGTCATATATACGGGACATAGGTCTGTTGTGTGTACATATATACATGTTAACTCCTCGTTTCATACCTTGCTTTGTTAATGTCTGTGGATTACCTGTGTACACACATCTATAACCATACCATACCTTTCCACTGTACAGATAATGGCAGAGTGTACGGATGGTTGACCCTTTATCTTAGGTGTGTTTTACATTGACCTGTGTCTATCTGGCAATTTGCTGGCTTTTCATGTGAGACTTACGGTGGCACCTTCTGACAAGTAGGTCAGGTTACAAATGCATATCCTTTGTCAATCCCTGCTACTAACACACCCATTATTCTATCCACTTTCTATGTTTGTCTTAGCACATATCATGTGTTTCTCACTATTTGTACCAGTACTTTGCATGGCATTGTCCGGTTCAATACTTTCAGAGGCTGACAGTTTTGAGACATGTATAACTAACGTGGGGGAAACAGCATTAGGTTACTCTGCTGTGAGCGGATCACACACACACAGGCGCACTTGCATTCCCTTATTGTGGGTTACGTGCAGGCGCACATGCATATCCGTATTCTGGGTTGCATATGTTTACCGAGTCTGTGTGCTTACGTGGCCTGTATTAGTTGTGACAGTTCCAGGGACATATCTCTGATCCGGTTAATGGACGTATGTGGAACACACTTCCATCTTTACATATGTCACTGTCTTTGCGGCACAGACGCATTAATTACACGTTCACATTTATATGTTCTATAGTCGTAATTCAAACGGGACTGCATTCACGTTGGCCGGTTGCTGTGACCACTACACATTTGGTGTTCTGTCTCATTTATATGCATACCCATGGTACATAGCTACATTAACATTTCCCCCCCCCCCGCACTCACTTACGTCACAGGCATCCATTCTCCTGCTGGGAAAAGTATGGTACTACATGTTACACATTCCCTATTCCCTAATGCTCTTGACCCAGGATGCATATGGCATAACCGCAGGGATATTCAGATCACAGAGGCTTATAGCCCCAACGCATACAAGTCTTTGTTTGTCAGGGTGTTCCTGTGGTGCTATGGGTTTGGTGTTGTCCACCTAGTGTACAGAACTGCCCTGACCATGTACGAATGTCAGACGAGGCACATGGGCATGGTTTGTCCATGTTCATTATACCATAACCCCCCCATTATTCCAAACCGTGCATGCTGATTGGGCAGCATGCCCGTTGTAAATCGAGTTATAGTAATGGAAAACGGTCCGGTCGCCCGGACCTATTTCCATTAGTATACCTCGGTATTTAAAACCTGTCTCGCTATGTTACATGGGTTTGACATTGCGTGACAGCTTTAAATAAGCCACGGAGATGTCCGTTACTTACTTTGAGGCAGTTTCGCTATGCTATACACATTTAACATAGCGAGACAGGTTGTAAAACAAAGCAACGGGGACAGCAAGCTCTCCGTTGCTTTTTTCATAGGTTCATAGTTTCATAGGTTTATACTAGGCTATCTGCCCTAAGGCATTTATAAGCCTAGCCCAGAGTTTTTGTGGCTTACGCCACCCCTTATGTTAAAAAATACTGTGCCCATTAGTTTGTTGTGCCTCTGTCCAGCAGTGACACAGAGATGATTCCCGGGGAAAACCTATGATCTCCCATCCACTGGTCAAGATTTCTCTTGAACAGAGCCAGCGAAGTGCTCTGCCTCACATGGACCAGGATTTTATTCCACAACATAGGGAGTCTCTGGGTGACAAATCTATCCCTCCAGCATGTCCTATTTATATCCGTGCTAAGGTTTAAGTCACTTGCTCTAGTGGATCTGGTAGATTTGGATTTTTTGAGGTGGAGCATGTCCATTAATTCCTGGTTGGACATGGCCTTGTATGTCAGGCACAGGTCACCTCTGAGCAGACGGTATGTGACTGAATAGAGCTGGAGTTTCTTCAGTCTGGCAGCATATGACAGATTTTGGAGTCCCTTTATCCTTTTGGTGAGGAACTTTTGGGGTCTCTCCAATTGCTGCAGGTGTCGGGTGAGATACATCCCGAATGGGGCATTGTACTCGATCATTGGTCTGATAAGTGAAAAGTACATGGGAACAATGACCTCACTTGATCTGGATGTGAATCCCTTCATGATCAGGTGGGCAATGTAGAAGGTTTTTCTAACCACTTTAGCAATGTGAGTGTCAAAAGAAAGGCCACTGTCAACCTGGGTCCCCAGGTCCCTGATAACCTCTTCTGTGCTTAGTGGATTGCCACCTATATGGTAGCTTGGGGGTTACCTTGTTTTTCCCGAAGGGTATGACTATACATTTTTTGGCATTTAACTTCAGGCCATGGCTCTGGCACCAGCTATCAGTTTCCGTGAGGCCCCTCTGAAGGATATCTGTGTCCGATGTACTTTCCACTATGGCTCCCAGTTTGCAGTCATCTGCAAACTTTGTCAGCCATAGTCCTCCTATGTTAGCCTGTACTTCTGAGAAGTAGATGCCGAACAACAGGGGGCCAAGGACTGAGCCCTGTGGGACACCAGTTGTGACTGGCTTGGAGTCTAACATGGCGTCAGCTACTCTAATCCTGTGGGTTCTGTCCTTTAGCCAGTTTGCAACCCATCTTGTGACATATGGGTTTACATTTAAGCTGGTAAGTTTCTCTATAATACCCGAGTGGGGTATTGTGTCGAAAGCTTTTGCAAGGTCAAGGTAGGCTGTATGGACTGCCTTTCCCTCATCAATGGCCTTGGTGACTGTTTCGAAGAAGTCGACCAAGTTCAAAAGGCATGATCTGCCCTTGACAAAGCCAAACTGGGTCGGATCCAATGTCTGCAAGTCCCCTATGTCTTTGTTTATGAGTTCCATTATGATCCTCTCCATAGCTTTGCAGACCAGGCTTGTTAAGCTTATGGGGCGGTGGGTAAATACAGCAGTTTTTGTAGTGTTTTGCTATGTTAACTGGGTTTAACATAGCGAGACAGTTTCAACATTAGCAACGGACATCTTGTGCAGTACATCAGCACCGCCGCGGATGCCAGACTTCTGCGGATGGGCAGCAGACAGGCATTATACTATGCCATTATGTAAGGGAATTAATAGTTTATTTTCTTACATGATGTCATGGTATAATAGCAATAACCCACTTCTGGGTGTAGGTAATGCTGTATTTATCCACGGTTGCCTTTGTTTGGTCCCTCGGGCTTCGCCCTTGGGACCGCACCACGCCAACCGTGGGTATATCCAGCATTACCCACACCCAGGCATGGGTTATTGCTATAATATTCAATCCGTGTTTACAGACACGGGTGTTTGGACAACTGACAATAGCTTATGCTGTTGGCATACAATGATGTGGGTGGTGCCGGTTATCATACATATTCCATGTTGTGCGTTGTTCCCATTCACAATTGTCTATCCCCTGTCATCATTCATACGTGAATATTTACGTAGCACATGACTGAACTATGTATTACCTGCAGGTATGCTGTGTTACAGTGAACATATGTGACGGTTGGTTACAGTGTATATGTGTATGTACCTCTGTGATACTGGGGACTACTACACATCCTTCGCAGCATTGCATGCATATGTACATACTATTATTCGGTGGCCTGTTGAAGGTTGTGAGAGCACCGATTACATGTGTCCCTATTTGTGCATGCATCGTGTTAGTCTTTGTCCAGCTTTTGTTGCTGTCATGGGATGGACGGTGGTGTTGCTGTGTCATTGGGTTGTATTTCTACTGCCGATACTTCAGTGGGGGGTGGGGTTGGCACTTGTTCCTCTTTGCAGGGGAGGCCCCATTATGGACATTTGTGTCCTGCGTGGACACTTGACACGTGCCATATGTCCTGTGATATTAACACAGTAGTGTATTTCTTACCTTCATTACTACTTGCATGTTACAGGCATTTTGTATCTGGTACACATAACTATTATATTGGATAGCTTAAGCTATTCACATGCTATGCAATAACCATTCATTCTGGCATATACGTGTTATTCTATCCTTTGCATTGGCCGTGGGTGTTTTACCATACAGATCCACACATCTACAAGTGATGTCCCACCTTGACAATCTGTGCATGTGGCAACCCTGCTGGGGTGGCCTGCTTGGTGGACGCCCGTTCCGCCCTGTGTATTGTGTTTGGCATGTCTGCATAGCTACACATCAGTACCGTGGCTGCACATACTGCTTTGTCCAGATGTGTACAGTTATGGACACCGTGGCGTGTGAACACCTATGGGGTTTCGACAGGTCAGTAACCACACGTGGGATGTACACATTCTGATGACACATTCACATGCAGCCATTTGGATTTCAATACCTGGGATGGGATGTTGACATATTTGGGGTACATATTTGCAAGCCTGTCACTGCCTAGGACAATACTTCCTACTACATATGGGGTATACCCGCTCTGTGAGGGTGTGCAGCTGTGCATGGCTGCTAGCTGGATTGGGTGGACATTCGGACATGGGTGCGGGTTACATGCTATGACGGGGTTGTTGTGTATTACATTTGCATGCATGGGTTCTGCTTCTGGATATTCCGATTCGGCATATGCCATCCTATGTGTATGTGACAGTTATGTTGCTGTGTATGGCACATTTTACTATACATATGTTTGTGTGTGTTTGGGATATCTGGTGTCTTTATGGTTGTTATATGGCCACAACTGCCCGGCTGTGTACTATCACTACCACTGTGGGACTGCTGGTGACCATGCCCATGGGGCTGGTCGTGTGTATTTGCGGCGCGCTGATATGATGCAGTACACCTCCACTGGGTATGACTGCTGACAGTGCAATATGTAACGACACAGTATTGTGAGTATCATGTGTTCCATGAACGGGAACATTTTGTATGTCGTGCATTTATGTTTTGGTTCTCCATTTTGTGTGGATGGGTACTATGTAGCATACTTTGCATACGTTTCATTATCCATGGACACTGGTAGGTGCGGTTACTTTTGCAGGCGGCCTGTAAGACTCAGCACATTAGGTTGCTCATCGCCTGCCGACTTGGCCACGCCTCCGAGCGCAACCTAGTTAGGCTCCCTGGACTCGCGCACGTGCCCTATGCACGTGGTTGTGGTTGCAGCACACACTCATTACTATGCATGTGGCGCTGCTACGCCATTTGTACGCTGCACGGCCGGCGCAAGCCTTACAACGGCCTTGCTCTGAGCTTCATGAATCCGGGGGATTATGTAGTACTTCAGATAGAATATTAAAGAGGATTGGTCCAGAATGGATGAGTTTTTAATAACTCTTCAAAGATCTTGCATGTAGGTTAGCATACTTTGTAATAATAACCAATCTTATGATGACAAACTGTATTCTTTAATACATTGTTGGGTATATAATATATTGAGATCCTTTATACAGTGTTGCCAGCAAATAAAATTCTTAACTTCTTATGTATTTAAGGTGTTGAAATGTAATTTATCTGAAAAATTCTTTGTGATTTTGAAAGGTATTAGCAGATTAAACCACATTTTAATATCTACATTAGAATTAACACATTTTCTGAAGCTGTTAATGACATAGTTTAAAGAATTTAACCTTGTAAGTTTGGTTATATTATACTGTACAATATAGCAAAATTCCAAAATTTATTAATAAGATTACCTAAAGGGAATTAAGTTAACAAAGTACTTTCATTTAATAATATAGTAAGATACAGGGATTTCTAGTTGGAGTTATAATTTGGATCAATCCAGGTTATGAGATTTATGATATCAATGCTCTGCCATCAGGAAGTCTTGATGCAGTGTGAAAAACATTATCTAAAGCAGGCAATACAGGAGGGACAGGTGCAGCTTTAGACATCTGTATTGCTAACAAATCATACTACATTTTCTGTACCATAGGAATTTCACTCTAATTTCACAGAAATATATTTTCAATTAGGCTAAAATATGAGTGAATGAAATTTCTTTGTCAGGGAAATCTGAACCCTTGTTGTCCTCAGAATAAAAATATTCAGACTAGGAAGAAACCCTGAGGTAACCTCCCCCCTGTACTGACTGGTTTGACTGGAAAATCATGTCAGAAGGAGAAGGAAGTCTTCACCTTTCTCCCCAGCAGGTTGAGAATAAGAGGAAAAACACTGATCATGCATTTGGCAAATTCCAGTAAAATGTACTGTCCATGGAAACATTAACAGGTGACTGGAAATCTTTCTCTACATATCCTATCAATGTAACCAATCTGTCTGTCTATATGTGTATATAGTTTCCTGACTACATATTGCATGCATACACTTGAACTCAATATGTGTATATGGTTTCCCGACAACATATTGAATGCATACTCTTGGACTCAAATCCAGCCATCCTGCATTAAGAAGGGCTATCCTGCACCCTTGTGACAAAGAGTGTGGATATAGCCTTGTCTGAGCTGAGGATTGCTGGAGGAAGGATCATTTTGTGATTTCTATGTAGACTACTTTAAAACTGGTTTAATTTCACTAGTATATAAGCCTCTTAATTGCACGTAACTATGTACCACATAACAGGGGTTAGCTGTGCCTTGTATAGACACAAACACCTAGAAACTATTTTTTCCCTAGACACTACCAGTCAGTGAAACCTTCCCAGGGTCCCTGCTGCTTTACAGGCAACTCAACTGAGCACTGAGCAGTGTCACCCTACTTTTCATCCCTGATCTTATATAGAATAAGGCCCCTTGCTAATCCCAGAGCAATAGCTGATCTAATTTGTTCTCTCACATATTAGCACTTAAGAATTATCTGCCATGATGGACAGTCAGTTTCCCAACATATTTCCAGCCAGCCTGATTGACATGGACATCCTGAGGCAATGTAGCAATTTCTCTGTGTATACTGACAACCACTTTCCCATAAAGCAAATACAGTATGTGAGAGATGTAACTATACCTCGAAACTCAAATCAGTCCTCTCACATAACAATAAACAAAAAGTCAAACAGGCTGTCAGCACACACATTTCTCCACTTACTCAAGATAAGTTCAAGACACATAAACCCACATATAAGGAGGTACTCACTAAGAGCCTACCAAAAGACACAAGACCTCCCAAGTGCAAACAAAATACACATACTGGTACATGAACAGAATCCACCACTACATATGACAACACACACATGTCAGTGTCTCAACAATTAAGTCCCTTAGGCAAAACACCTGAAAACCTAATGTCTTAGTCATAGGCAACTCAGTAGTGAGACACACAGATGTCCCACTTGTGACGTTTGGTTAATATCTCACCAAACTGCCACCAATATGTGACAACCTCTACTATCCTGGGTCAGTAACTAAGGAACTTCAATCCTCACTACTGACTCCAATGTGAGACCATCTATTAAACAGGAGTAATATTTCACAATTTCCCCTAATTGCACAACAGGAACATGCTCTATAACCTGGGGCTGGACTATATACTTCTATCCACCCCTAATGTAATTCCTTATTATACACTCCAGAGCAATGTGTCCCGCTATATGACCTCTGGTACACACAAACCTAAATAAATTGAATGTCACACATCCAAATACTTCTTGGAAAACTTGACACAGATTTCCATCTGTGCCTCTTCCCCCAAAATAATTTGGTAACAGGCTGCCACCAACCAGAGCATCTACATGCCCTTTCAAATGGGTGCCCAATTATTAAAATTAGGTATTAAAAATGGTAGCAAATGAACTAAAGCAGCCACATTTTTGTAGTGGTCTGGGAATTATAAAAGCAGGTAAAAGCACTCTCAAATCACTAAAGAATACATTGATTGATCAGCCACAATATAATATAATAAAAATATTTAATAATGAGCAAAATGATCAAAAATCTAAAACAATAATTTCAATAAACAAACAGAATTCAATCACCAGGAAAATGAAATTAATTCTTAAGGATATAAATCCAACATTTAGAAAAACTCTGACTAATCAAGTTATAATTTCCTGTCTAACTGAAGAACACTGTCCCTGGTCTAAACTAAATATCACAACAGAGCAAAGGCAGGCTTACAGCTCTTGGTGAGTCCTTTAGGTATTCACTGCTCAGCACAACTGTATACAGTAAACTGAACTGAACTGTGAACTCAACTGCACACAACTGAAAACTACTACAACTCAACTGTACAAATCAACACAACTACTGTTCAACTGACATCAACTGTCTTCAGCAGGCTCTTTTATAGACTAGGTTCACTGCCTCAACTGTTCTTGTCCTTATTTTCATTTCACTGTTTGAAAACCAACAGACAACTGTTTATTAAAGTTCCTCTCTGTCTTTCAGTCTCTGAAAGTAAACAGAGCAGCTGGAAATATTCCAATGAGCATTAATCAACATACACAAACTTATTTACAATACCATAGCTAGCCATGCTGGCACATATTTCCCAGGTTAATCTGAAATTATGTACAAAACTTCAGCCAGACATGCTTGCACAGATAACAGTGTCTAATTTCTTCACATCCATTGCCAGGTTGGACAAGGAGAAGGCCACTGTCAGCTGCAAGGATCCGTCAAATCATGTATGCATTCAAGTCACTCCAGCAAGAATTATCGTTATGACTTTCTCATAGTACATGTTGGAGTGAATGACTTGAGACATACATCTCTGGAGTATATGAAGACAGGCATGACTGAACTCTCAGATTATGTGTCCCAAGCAGGTATGTCCATAGCCTAAGCAGCATTCTCCCTTCTTCTAGGATGATGACACAATACGGACAAAAAAATTGATTGATTTCAATAATTGGCTTAGCTTCTGGTGTCACTCCAGGGGGATCCATTATCTGACAGCCTGGGAAGACATGGTCGAAAGACCATGTTGCTGTGCAGTGATGGCCTTCACCTGTCTCCTCAAGGCTTTCAGATATTAGCAAAGATGCTTGCCTCTCCCATAGTGCCTTTTTTAGGCAATGTCAAAACAACAAAATGTCCAATGTAAATAAACCCACTAGAGACAAACTCAGGGTCATGCTGCTTAATGCCTGGAGCCTAAACAGTGAACTGCACTCCCTGGAAGCACTCCTCACTTTGGAAGTTGCTAACATCTGTGGAGTCACTGACACTTGGTTAAAGGTCACAGACAGCACCCTGACCATACAAGACTACAATACCTTTCACACGTTCATACCTCAAAATGAGCATGAAAGAACGAAAAGTGGAGGTGTATCCATCTTCAATGCACCTCCAGACTGGTAAAACAGTATGACTCTCTTGAGCCACTAGAGGTCCAAATAACTAAAGGTAAGTTACCCTATGACATCATCACTAGCTACAGGTCCCCCACCATGAACCAAGAAAAGCACACCACCTACCTGGACTTGCTAAGTTGCTCAATTCCAAGCCAAACACATTTGATCATTGGAGATTTCAGCTATCATCTCATTGACTGGGTCACTTACATGAGTACAAACATGATTGCTCTGAGGTTTCTGGATTTGGTTAATCCAAAAGCCCTGGAACAGTTGGTCTGCACCTCCACAAGGGGCTCAGACTAGTGCTCACCAACATGGGAGGTCACTGCACTACCCCCTGTGTGTTGTCCTCCCTGGTAAGGTCAGACCATAAATCAGTGTCTTTTGAAGTAAAGATCAGACCTGACACCCCCAAAGGAGTGCAAAAAAAACCTGAAAAATGTCTTCAAAGCAAATTATAGCCTACTAAGCAATGGAATAAAAAGTTTCAAAGCCTCTACTAACACAATCAACAATGTTCCTTATGCAAAAAAGTACACAACAGCCCTTTATAGCCACTTAAAGAAATGTATTGACTCAGCTATACCTGACAGGACTAAAACCAGGTCCTCCTGAAAGAACAATTCGCCCTGGTGGACTGTAAGTATAAATAAGTTATATAACAAAAGAAAGAAATCAACATCTATTAACAAGTGGGAACTTAACAGAGGAAAAATACCCTCCACAGCTTGAACAAGCAAATCAGATATCTTATAAAGTCCTCTAAGGCTAGTTATGATACTGAATTAGCATCCCTAACTAAAGACAACCATAAGGCATTCTTTAGCTACATCCGAAACCTAAAAGAAAATGCCCAGCTGTGTGCAGAACTTATAGTGGATGGTACCACTCACACTGAACCTGAGGAAACTGCCAACCTGCTAGCTGATGTTCCCACCAGCCATACCTCAAATTATTCCTGACACCAGTCCTCTACTGAGTATCTCCAAAGAGCAGGTCATACAAGCGCTCCTCAAAGCCTCCATGAGACCAGATAAATAACATCCCAGGTTGCTTACTGAACAATCTAAAACATGACCTAGTAGACCCACTTGGTCTTCTCTTTAATCATAGCCTGAGAACTGGCTTTATTCCAGCAGAATGGAGAACAGCAATAGTAATCCCCTTGCACAAAGGGGGCCATCAACTGACCTTGGGAACTATTGGCCCATAATCCTAATCAGCCTTATCTGCAAGACCATGGAAACAATCATCATGGACCTTATCAACAGGGACACAAATGACCTTCAAACTTTTGATGCAACCTAGTTTGGTTTTATCAAGTCTAGATCTTGCATATTAAACCTGGAAGACTTCTTTGAGAATGTCACCAAAGCCCTGGATGAGGACAAAGCAATATGTACCACCTATTTGATTTAGTCATAGCTTTTGACACAATCCCCCAGTGAGGGATCATAGAGAAACTCTCCCAGCTGGTAATTGACCTATAAATCACTAGATGGGTAGCCAACTGGCTCACTGACAGAATGCACAGTGTCAAAGTTGGGGAGTCCACCTTCACCAGTAGACCAGTTATCAGTGGGGTAACATAAGGATCTGTGCTGGGCCTTCTACTGTTTGGAATCTATTTCTCTCAGGTCCAGGCAAAAGTAGATGGCCTGTGGCTTACTAATTTTGCAGATGACTGCAAACTGGGTGCAGTCTTTTAGAGTCTCAAAGTGATGTAAACATATTACAGAAGGGGTTGACACAGACAAATTTTTGGTGTCAAAGTCATGAACTAAACTAAATACAACAAAATGCTCATTATTCAATTTGGCAAAGAAGTAGCCCCTGCTGATTTTGATATAGATAGCACCCCTCTAAGCTCAGATCCAGTGGTGCAAGACTTGGGAACACATGTTGATAGCAATCTGCACTTCAATTACCATGTGTCCACAGTGGTAAGGAAAGCCTTCTACAGTGTGCAACTCATAAATAAGGGCATTGCATCCAAGACTAAGGAGGTTATAACTCCAATGTACTTGACCTAATCAGACCACTAATTCAGTACAATGCTCCCTTCTTTATGTATTTCACCAGACATCTGCAGCAACTGGAGAGACCACAGGGATTTCTAACCAAGAGAATACAGGGTCTCTAAAGCATGACTTACATAAAAAGAATGAAAGCCCCGTCACTGTACTTTGTATCATACAGGCTGCTGAGAGGTGACCTGTGCCTGGCCTTTAGAGCAGTCCCTGGCTCTGCCCTAATGGAAATGCTGCACATCTGCAAATCAAATGGGACAAGAGTCACTCACTCCAGGGATTTCAACCTAGCCTGTGACATTAACAAAACATGTTGGAGAGACAGATATATCTCCCAGAAACTGCCACTTCCCTGGAATAAGCTCACACTTCACATGAAGCAGAGCTCCTCAATGACTATTTAAGCACAACTTTGACAACTGCATAGGTGACCATAAATTCACCCCAGGGGTGGCACCTATGTCCCTCACAGACAGGAGTAGTCAGTGCTGATCACAGAATTGCTCTGCCAACAACCATCTAACTATGGTGAATTAGGGTACAATGGTTTTTTACATGGGCAAACTTGTAAAGGCCCTAGGGCCATTAGCCTAGTAACCTCCTATGAACCTACGAACTTTTCCAATAGCTATTTTCACTGTCATAATCTATCAAGTGATTTCAATACTGAGTCAGGATTTAGTGATGCCTTTCTCTCTGCTGTTTTCCTTTGGGTCATGGTTGTGTGACAGTGGAGCATACCTCTTAGCTGTCCCTGATTTTCAGGGACATCCCTGATTTTGACTCAAATTTTAGCTCTTTCCCTCTTAACACTGGTGCCTTTTGGACAAAAAGTGGTGAATTATGCTTAATAAATAATGACAATAATTACATATTTTACTTCAGGAAATGTATATTAATTCACATGCTGTAATTCTGTTAATGGCTCAAGTTAATAGAACTAATATTTTAAAAGTGTCCCTGATTGTGCCTGATTTTCTCTGGATTTGTCCCTGATTCTGTTGAGATTTGTCCCTGACTGGTTGACAGCTATGCAATGGAGTTAGTACATATAGGTAGATCACTAAATAGATTGATGGATGGATAGATAGATAACTAGATAGACACACACACATATATAGATATAGATATGGGTTCGATTCATTGGATCTAAAGTAAAAACATTTTTAAGCTGTTGCCAACACAAAATATTAAAAGTTAGAATATTCAAAATTTGGAATTTGTGTTTTTATCATTGTTGTGCAGTTCTGGAGTTATAATATATAAGTTATAGGGGTTGTGGGGTGCAGCCCCCTTGTGCAAATTAGGTTTTAATTTTTGATATTATGGGTCTAGGAATTCTGAGTGACACACACACACACACGCACACACGCACACACGCACACACGCACACACACACACACACACACACACACACACACACACACACACACACACACACACAGACACACACACGCACACACACACACACACACACACACACACACACACACACACACACACACACACACACACACACACACACACACACACACACACACACACACACACACACACACACACACACACACACACACATGTGTGTGTGTATGTGTTGCCCCAGAAGAAATGAAATAAAAAAGTCTTTTGACCTTCCTAAAGGGCTTTGTTCTGTCAGGGTAGTTCCTCAGCGGCCAATACATAGCCAAGGTATAAGGTATTCTCACTCCCTGATTCAAGGATTCTGTCTAGAACCCCAGGGAGAAAAATAGTCTGGTTGATAATGAATTCTTAAACCACTTATAGCATTTAGGGTGGATTAGTGCATAACACAGCCTGTCCCTGACAAAGTCAGGTAAGGCTGCACCACAGTGAGAGCTGTAGCTCAGAAACTAGGCTCGGAGATGTCAGGGCAACAAGCAAAACAGCTTTTCACATTAAGACTTGAGATCAGCTTGAGCTGCTAGTTTGAAAAGTTGTCAAGTCAGTTTTTGAAGAACACAGTTTTAGTCCCACTAAGGAGAAATTTGTTTCCCTTCATTAACTTTTTTACCAAAAGGGAATAAGGAGTGGATTCATGGCAGACATACAGAGATGGTCACTAAATACAACTTAATAGTAAGCATACATTAAGCCATCCTGAAGTAGCTCACACCACTATTTCAAGAACAGGGGGATATTAACCACAATAGACCCTGCTTCTATTTAGGCACCACCTATAAAAACTAATCCATTTTAAACATGTCAAGTTATGTATCACATTACTTGTGGTGGCGTAGCCACCTCACAGCAAGAGGTTCCCTGGTTCAGTTCTCAGCTGGGCTTTCTATGTGGAGTCTGCATGACCTCCTTGTGTTCACCTGGGTTTCCTCTGGGTGCTCCAGTTTCCTCCCACATTCCAAAGACATGCAGTAGGTGGACTGGACATTCTAAATTGGCCATAAGTGGGAGTGTGTGTGTAAATGTGTGGTGTGGAAGAACTACGGCAGCAGGGCTAGCCACCCAGTTGTATAAACCTTGTAGGTGATTGTCACTGTTAAAGTTACACTCTGACTCCATGTACAAAACTGGAAAAAAGGGGTTGTGGATGGATGGATGGATGGATGGATGGATGGATGGATGGATGGATGGATGGATTGCTGTTTTGGTGCTGGTAACCACCCTTAGAGGATCTGAAGTCCATAGTTAGAGAAGTTGTATGAATATATCTGGCCAGACTGCACTGGCACTGGAGGGGAGAAAGGAAGTCCTGGATTGATACGCAACTGTTTTTTTTCCACCACTGTAATTCTTGTCTGATGAAGGGCACTTCTGGCTGAGCCTGAAATTGGTCAGTATTAATCAGTGCACTACCCTGGTAAACAAATATAAACAAGTAAAATAAAATAAAATATACAAGGGTAGCAATAGTAACTGGGATACCAGGGAAAAAAGGTGTTGCATCAGACCATTTTGGACATACTATGGAATTTTTCAAGAAAAGATGGTCCGGTTTTAACTAGAGAATCAAAGATACATTCTGTGTGAGAATCTTTAGTAATTCCCAGCTGAGCCAACTTTCTTCCAGGAGAATTCCATAGGCACAATGTGGTAGGACAGGATTTTGGCTGAGTTGTTTAAGCACCTCAGAAAGACCATTTTTTTGCAAAGGCTGGAGTTTGGTAAACACTGGACATTCAATGGATAGCCCAAAGGGTGAGCATAAAACTGAAAAAGCGGACAAGACACAACAAATCATTCCAAAGAAAGGACCAGTTCATCAACACCACTCACCAATATTTGTCAGGGAATAGGAAGGAGTAATAAGGTCAGGTCCAGTGGATGAGAGTGACACCCATAACAGAAGAGGATGATCTTACCACTGCTACCTGTAACCTCTCTCAGTGAGGTTAAGCACCCAGTTGTCACGAACCACTGACGGCCAGTTCATCTTGCTGTGAGCTAACTATAAAAGTGTGGCATCTGGAGGGGGATTTAGGAAAGGCAGGTGCCACATCTCAGCATAGTGATATCTAAGAATGGGGAAAAACTTTTTGATAGCAGTCTCCTTCTAATTAGGCTTGGTGGAGGACTTGACCTGCCATTAACTCTTAGTGCCTTGCTTTTGATCAGCTGGGACTTCATCTTGAAAAATTGCCAAAAAATATCTTAGTCCAGAAAAAATAGGGAAAATGAAACATTTTTAACCATCCTGCCTCTGGTCACATCTGTCATCCTAGTGATTAAAGATCTAATGAGCTGCTGTGCAAAAACATTCAATCAGAATCAAACGAAGCTTTCAAAATCTCATGTTTAAGTACATTAGAATGTTAATGAACAAATCAGCAAGCAAACTGCTTATATCAGCACTAACAGCGATCAGTTTTTAAAAATAATATCACCCGTCCCCTCAAGTCACTCTTTAAAGTATAAGTTAAGACTAAATGGTAGTTTGACATAGACGTTTTGCTCTGCAAACACCATCTCATTTAAGTTATGCATTTCCCTCAAAACAAACTTACACTAAACAAGCTGGCAGAAAAACTTCAACAGCTAATGAGATGGACTGCACCAGCTTGCTTCACTAAGAGGCTAACCATTTGCCTGGTAACTGTGAAGGAACTGGGATTGAAGAAGACAAAGTCTTTTCTACTAGAAGAGTTGATGAGAACACCAAAGCAGGGTGCACAGACAAGGGGGCTTGCTGGTGAAGGATGGCTGAACATGCCCAAAGATTTCTTTTTTAAAACACTTTATTCAACAAAGTCTCCATGAGCACAGGAGAATTACAAGATTTCTTAACAAACCTACTTCAACATAAGGGTCAATGAATTGAGGAAAGGCCTCCACAGTGAGTGTCCAAAAGATCACAAATCCTGCAGAAACTGTCTGCAGCCAAACAGACTAACACAAGCAAAACCTCAGATCTCAGATCCCATACAAAATCAGGATCCAAGGATTATAAAATGGAATGTAAGCACCAGTGTTAGTCATAACCCAGGTAAACAAGTTCCTAACAATGGGAAAAACATTCAGAAACTGCTACCCAAGAACATGGTGAGTCTCAAGTCTCTCTATTTTTATATACACCACACTATTGTGAGAATCTCCAGGGGGAGATGTATCACCTCTGGCAACAGAATCTGCACCCTTCACCTCCCCTGCTCCTAAAGAGTTTGGTTCTTGCATATCTGATGCAGGCAATGATACAGCCACAGAGGGTGTGACTGGCCCTCATGTCATGCATAGTTGTGGTACCATACTCCACACCAGGGCACCTGGCAGTAAAAGAAAGTGAGTGGTCTGACAACCTACCTATGGATGAGGCGGGTTCCTATTACGTTATTGAAGTTTTGAAACTTCGAACACTATAAGGTCGAACCCTTATGTTCGAATTTTCAAAACTTTCAATATAAAAAAAAATAAAAATAAAAAAAATAAACAAAACATGTAGTAAACTGTTGTAAGCATCACATCTCCACACCCTGCGCTCTTTAAATATTCCAACTCTGAGATCGCACTACAGTGTGGTAAAGGGAAATATTCCCTTACTGCACTGTATTGCGATCTTGGAGTTGGTATATTTGAAGAGCGGGGAGTGTGGGGGGCACAGGGGGGCTTGCCCCCCCTGCTTACAAGAGTTAGCTTTTTTCTTTTTTAACTTTTTTTTTTATGTTCGAATTGTTGAAACTTCGAACATATGAGTTTGATGTTCCCATGTTCGAAGTTTCAACAATTCAACAACGTAATAGGAACCCGGATGAGGCTACTTGCAGTCACAAGCCTTAGGCTGAGGCATATTTTGTGATTTATTAGTATGAAGATTAGAGGACAAAGGCCATCATAGCTAAGCCCATCAAGTCATGACATAAATTTTGCAATTGTATGATGTAAGTAAATTTAACATGAAGAACCTTGCTCTATATTAACTTCATTTAGTCAAATACATGCTTGCCCTGTGCTGGAAAGTGGCTGTAACATCCCCCCCTCCATCTGGTCTCTTGACAAATAGATTAAACTGCATATGCCAGTCCTTTAGTCTCCCTAGCCACCAGAAAAACCTCTCTGTCTTGATAATACAATGATTTAAGTCACTTCTCATAACAAACTATTAGGGTGATGGTAGATGATAAGCTTGCATTCAACCTGCATATACAAAATTGCATAAGAAAAACTCAAACTAGGGATGCTTTATAGCGCCAAAAACTTTCTCACCAACAAAAACAAAACTACTCTTGCCAGTACTTATCTCCTCTCCACACTTCTTTATGGCGCTCCCATCCTTACTAACCTCCAGACTTCACAAAAATTAAAACTTGAACAATGTTATAACAAGATTGCTAAATTTGCAGCAAATACCCCTTTTAGAACCCACCACTGTATAGCACTAAAAGGCATAAATTTGTTAGAACTACCTCATCAACTAACATACACACAGCTTCTTACCACCTATAAAATTATCCGGCATCCATCTGCCTGTCCAGCACTAAAAAAATATTCTACATAACTATGTTGCCAGTCGGTCATTGTGATCCAGTGACAAAAACTCCCGTTTGTCTAAAAAACTATCAAATCTGCTGGGCATTGTCTGTACTCGTACAAGGTTGCTAAGGCCTGGAACTCTTTACCTGTATCCAGCAGGTCAACACCCTCCCTCCTATCTTTCAAAAACACTCTGAAAGACTTCCTAGCTAAAACTTGACTCTGTTCTTGCTCAAAACCAGGATAAACTATATCCCAAAATGTGAACAAGCACTTTTACATCCCTTGTACTTCCTCACTCTCCCTTCTTCACTTCCTTACTTCTATCAAAATCTCTTCCCCGACCTTCTCTCTAAATATATTATAAGCCTGATTTTGCCTCACTTTATATTGCAGTTCTTGTTTGTACTTGAGCTTTTACCCAGTCGGACTTTCCCAGAAATCACGTCAATAAATAAATACATAAATAATAGATATAACATCAAACTAGTGTCCTTCTCATTTCTACACTCTTCTAAAGCCTTCAACATGATTTGTCTCAGCAAACCTCTACTTTGAATTCCCTCATTAGGTCTCTCTCAGCCCAGCATTTTATGATTCAAAAGCTACCTATCCAATAGATATCAATCTTTAAATTGGTACTCCAACCTCTCTTCATACTTCCCAGTCACCACTGGTTTACCACAAAGTTCTGTCCTTGGTCCCTTCCTCTTTAACATTCTCAACAATACCCTCCACACATCCATACAACAGGGCTCCCTAATACAGTACTCAGATGACTCCAACTCTGTTGCACATTTGACAACATGGTATACCTCCTAAAAAGGGTCTATATCACGTAGTCGAAGTATGACAACTTTGAACGTGATATGGTCAAAACCATAAGTTCAAACTTCTCATACTTCGAATACAAAAAAAAAAAAATAAAAAAGAAATAACTTACTTGACAGACCAACTCCGAGATCACGCTACAGTGCAGTAAAGGAAATCTTCTCTTTACTACACTGTAGTGCGATCTTGGAGTTTGTATATTTAAAGTGCGGGGAGTGTGGGGGGTGCAGGGGGGCTTCCCCCCTTGCTTACAACCCTTTATTTCATTTTCCCTTTTTTTTTTTATTTTTTTTACATAGTCGAAGTTGTAACTTCGAACATATGGGTTCGACTATATGGAGTTCGAAGTTACAAAACTTCGACTATGTGATATAGACCTTCCTAAAAATTACTCAGGAAGTTTTAATAGCAACTGAAATATGGCTTTGTAACTCACAACTCATGCTCAACCTTAAAAAAAAACACTTTTTCCCAAATCCCTCTCTCATGTAAAAACAAAATTTAAAGACCTTTTCGGTAATGCATCCACTTAAGTCGCTTCTCATAGCAAAGTATTAGGGATGATAATGGATGATAATCTTAAATATGACCTTGACCTGCATATTCAAGATTCCACACGAAAACCTATTCAGAAATAGGGATGCTTTACAGAGCCAAAAACGTTCTCAATGACGCAACTAAAACTACACTTGCACTACTTATGTCCTCCTCACGCTTCTTTACAGTGCTGCCATCCTTATTAATCTCCACGAGTCACAAAAATCAAAACTTAAACAATGATGTAATAAATCTGCTAAATTTGCAGCAAATGCCACCTTCAGAACCCACCACTGTATAGACTAAAATGCCTAAATTGGTTAGAACTACTGCATTAACTAATATATGAAGAGTTTCCTATCACCTATAAAATTATCCAGAATCCATCTGCTTGTCCAGTACTAAATAACGTTCTACACAACTATGTTCCCAGTTGGTCATCATGATCCCATGACCAAAAACTCCTGTCTGTCAACAAACCTTTTAAATCTGCTGGCATTTTCTATACTTGTACCATGTTGCCAAGGCCTGGGACTATTTACCTGTATCCAGCAGGTCAGTATCTTCCCTTCCATCCTTCAAAACCATTCTGGAAGACCTCCTAACAAAAGCTGTCTCTGTTCTTTCCCAACACCAGAATAAACTATATCTAAATATAAACAAGTACCTATTCATACCTTACACCTCCTTGCTCTCCTGTCTTCACTCACTTCCTTACCTCTGTTAATTTCTCTCCCCTGTATTTCTCTCTAACTATATGACAAGACTGATTTTCTCTCACTTCATATTACAATTCCTGTTTTTTTATTACACAAACTACACTTTTATTTCTCTATAAAATTGCTAAAATTTCTCTAAATATGAAATTGTCATGCAACTTGTATCTATTCTGAATATTATCTCTAATTTGGTATAATGATTTAAACTGTATATATTTTCTATTATTTTTGAAGATTGTAAAATTATTGCTCTTAAATATTTTGTAATATTTCTCCTTAGGCCTCCAATGACAATGGGTTTCTACTCAATTGGACTTTCTCAGTACTCAGATATTAACAAATAAATAAAGTCAGAAGACAAAATTCTAGCCAGATCCATGTAAATACTATAGACAAAACTCACTATTCTCCCCCTAAATAGCAATCTGAAGTCTGTTTTTGTACATGGATACTTCACTGAAAACTGCACTTAGAAAAGACATCAGTTTCAGTAGTCAGGCACCAAGCACAAATATATATTACAAAGACCCTCAATTTTAATAAATAAGGTTAGTTCCAGCCCCACATATATAGCAACAGCCTAAAATAGCCTTAGACAAGGAATTCAAAATAAACAAGAAAAATCTATAACAAAAACAGGTTTATTTCTATATACATGGATAGTATGCTGAATGCCACACAAAGTAAAACGATGATTCCAATAACGCAGCACAAGGCACAAATGCATGTCAGAGTAAGAAATAAAGGTTAAATTCAGCAGACAAAGAATAGAAATAGTGTAAAAATAGTAACAGAGAAGGAATTATGTATTTAAGAAAAAATCCAGTCAGAAAACTTTATACACAAAATGGTGCCAATACATGTTCCAAAGGACCCCAAATATAAGAAATAAAAACTAGCCCTCATATTTAATAAAATCTGTGCAGGCATAGTGTACAGCCTACATGGACGGTAT
This sequence comes from Protopterus annectens, assembly GCF_019279795.1. NCBI lineage: Eukaryota > Metazoa > Chordata > Ceratodontiformes > Protopteridae > Protopterus > Protopterus annectens. The sequence goes on along the minus strand of NC_056750.1, from coordinate 50,669,236 downwards.
CGTATCCGTATATGCAGTTCCCCTTCAGTAGTGCACCATGCATATTAATGATGGCACATTGTTGAGGGAGAGCTGTGTAACATGGTTATTGAATCAGTCTAGGGAGTGTGTTACTAACTGTGTCCACAGATGAGTAATACCCCCCTGCACTGTCAAAGTGCATTATATCAATGTAGTTCGATTCATTTGTTCTTTTTAAGTTTCATGGCATGGCGCGCAGCAATTGACACATGCCATACATGCTGATGCCTGTGAGACCCCCATCATGTCCCCAGTTGGTCTTTGAAAAGTACCTGTAGCTACTATTCTAAGGGCTACACATACCTTTGTTTCCACTGGGTTGGGTTCCCCTCTATTGGCTCTGTGTCTGAGTTGAGGTTGGCAGATCTCAGTGAGTTCTTGTAATGTGTCCCTGTCTACCCTGTAGCCCTCTATGATCTTCAGCTCATGTAGCTCCTGGAAGGTTACGTTGGGCCTGAACACTCTTCTCCTTCTCTCTCTGGGCCTTTTGTCAGCAGCACCAGCAACACTGACCTCAGTATCTAGCACATACAGATGTAGCAGACCTGCAGCAGCCCCCTACCATTCTGTGAATTAAAATTCCCAAGTCTGTACTCCAATGGTGCAGATTATGGGGGAAAATCAGATTATGGGGTGTATGCATACTTTGTAGTGCTCTGCTGCAGACGCAGCCTGTGTGATTGGCTAAGTATAATGCATTCCACCTGCCAAGCACATCACTGAGGGGTTTGAGTGGTCCAGTGTAAGTAGAACAGGGGTTATTAGTAATTTATACATGATTGGCTTTCATATGCAATTTCCTTTTTATGTTTTTATTAACTGCCTACCCTGCTAAGCACTGCAGCACTCAAACCCGCGCCACTGGTATAATTTATTTATTTAACATTTGTTGACACGGAAAGTCTGACTAGGTTCCATAAAGCCTGTATTCAGCGGAGGCCCAGGGAGAAATGCTCCAGACACATGTCATTAGAATGTGGGAGGAAACCTCAGTACCCGGAATACACCCACTCTAATGCAGGGCGAACATGCAAACTCCACACTGAAGGCACCCCAGCCGAGAATCAAACCGGAGAACCTCTTGCTGTGAGGCAACAATGTTAACTGCTGCACCGCTGCGCCGCCCAACAGTAAACAATGCTCAGCAGTCAACCAACACACCCCCATGGACAGGCATACTCAGCACAGTGACGTGCCATGCAAACACGCTCAAACAAGCTAAAACATGCTCCCCAAAGCTAAACAAAGCTTAGTAGTACTGGACACACACCCCCTGCTTAGCTCAGCAGTGCTCAAACAGGTGCTGCTGTGGTCCAATGTGCTTTAAAATATAGTGACACACTCCCTTTTGATGTCAGCTAGCTCTCCTGTGGACACCAACATGGTCCTGGGGCTACATATTTTATATGTGAGCACAGTAACCCATTTTTGCTATTCAGTCACCCCATCTCATTTGCATACAGATCCATGCACACAACCTGGATACTGCACTATTCCAGGGCCTGCCTCCTTAGCAACCACAGAAATCTACCATTGTACATACTCCATGCAAGGCCATATAATGCATTATTGTCACATATTTATTATTTTTTGTTTTTAAACTTTTAAATATTTTTTTAGCATAATGGCATGTTTGTGTGCTGCTGAGCATCGCACAAACATAATATGGGTATTAAAAAAAATTATTATTTTAAATTATTTCCCATTACATTTTGGACACACAGAGCATACGTTTGCACATATCTGTGTCTGCTATGCTATTTCTAACCTTCTAATCGGGCTTTTACAGCCCCTGTTCACTTTTTAATTTCTTGTACACAGCAATTTTCCGTGTACACTTTTGACACCAACACGACATCTGCACGACTACCTATCTGCTTGTTGGATCACTCTACACCCTCATTTGCATGCAGTTCGCCTGCTTATGAGGTGATTTGCATGCCATGGACATTTCCGTGTTCGCATGCTCCTGCACTCCCCTCAGTTCTGTTTACTGGATCTCACAGCTACTTTACCATGTAAGCTCTGTGCCACTATGCCTACAAAGAAAATCAGTCCATGTAGGCTTTATTGAATTCCCCTTAGAAGTAGTCCAAATATAATAGAAATGACATAAAATATACTCAGATGAGGAATTAAGTATAAATATAAGCAAAATCCCTGTTAGAAATGTTTTGTAACAAAATGGTGATGAAATCATGATTTAAACACAAAAGTAGTTTAAAATGTCATTAAATCCCATAATTCATTTATATACTTGAAGCTATGAATAAAAACAGCCAACACCGCAAGTTTTTTCTCTCAAAATCTCTCAAATAAAGCTTTACATAAAGGGAAATAACAGTTTGTTATTGGTTATTGCAGCATGAGGCAATTTCAGAACTGTACTTAAACTGCCCCAGTGCAGACATTGTCAAACATTGACCAAAGTAAAAAAAGCACTTAGAATTTTAAAACCCACAGAAACTAGTAATCATGTTAATAAACACAGTATAAATACTGAAACACAGAATCAAATACTGTAAATGAATACTTTTTTAAGAAAGAAACAAATCAGCATTGTACACAGTTCAAGCACAGGTAGAAAAAGATAGGGAGAATTAAAAAATCAAGAGTATCTAAGCTCTGAAGATGAAGGAAGCCTTTCTCAAAATTCTAAACCATCATGCATCAGCCCGAACCAACATAGTTAAGACTAGCTATGCCCCTTGGTTAACAAAAGAAACTAAATCCATAATGAAGGACAGAGAGAGAGCCTGGGCTCAATATTATAAACTTAGAACCACAACCTCAAAACAAAACTACTCAGCGCTCCGGAACAAGACCAAACAATTTATAAAACTCAAGGCCAAATACTAGAAAACCTTACAAGAAAAACACGCTAACAACCCTTAGAAATTCTGGGGCTCCATAAATAAATTACTGCACCGAGGTAAAACCAGCTCTCCCACACCCATAGTACCATCCAACAGAGAAGGCACCCCCACCCAATTCAACAGATTCTTTACTGAAACAGTCCTAACTCCTTCTAACACACTAAATAGCACCACCAGCCCCACACTTTCTCCAACCCCTACAAACCCTACTACACAACAAACTCCCTCTACCTTCTCCTTGTCTCCATCACCCATAAAACTTATTACTAAACTCCTCAAAAAATTAAAACCTACCACGTTATCTGCTAACAAACTTCCCACTGATTTCCTTCAACTATCAGCTGAAACCATATCATACCCCGTGCCCATCCTCATAAATAGATCAATATCTGAATGCAATGTACCTAACCTGTGGAAAATATCCCACATTATTCCACTGCACAAAGGCGGCAGCTCTCTTGAGCTGACCAACTACTGCCCTATCACAATTTTATCACATTTATGAAAAATACTAGAAGGAGTAGTACATACACAACTAATGCAATACATCCTAAAAAATAACCTTATATCAACGTCTCAACATGCTTTCGGCCCTCCCATAGTACCACAACCGCACTACTGTTATACACCAACATAGTCAACACCCATAAAAACAACGGACTTTTTGTATCATCTGTATCCTTAGACTTACTAAAAGCCTTTGATGTGGTCAACCACAGCATGCTTCTCAAAACTCTATCTACCCTAAACATAAACTCCCTCACCATATTGTGGTTTAACAGCTATTTAACTGGTCATCAACAAGCAGTGCTCTGGCAAGACCAACTATCCTCCCTTCTACCCATATCTATAGGAGTCCCTCAAGGCTCCATACTTGGTCCTTTACTAGTCTCCTTAGCTGCATCCTCTCCCTCTGCTTCTATAGTGCAATAAGCAGACGACACTACTGTCATATGTGCCGCCCCTTCCTTAAGGAAACTTCAAACAATAACACAGAATAACTGTACTCTGGCTGAAGCATGGTTTTCTAGCATTAAACTTCTACTCAGCCCCAAAAAAAACAAAACTAATTATCTTCAGTCCCGGCAGATCTCTTACACTAAATAATGACTTTACCATAAACTCCACGAACAATACCACAATCACTCCAACAACACACACTAAACTCCTAGGAGTAGTAATCGACAACAATCTCAGATTTGATGTACACATAGCCCAAACAATTAAAAAAGAAAACAAAAAGCTTGGTCTCCTGTATAGGAATAGGCAATTCATGACCAGCTATACAAAAGCCACCATTGCAGGAACTCATCTATTATCTACCCTACTGGATACCTCCCCAATCCTGACTAATCTTCGCCACAGCAAACTAAACAAAATGGCATCTTGCTATAACAAGATTGCCAAGTTTGCTACAGGTGCCTCTAATAGATCCCATCACTGTCTTTGCCCCAAACAGCTCAACTGGCTTGAGTTACCCCAACTACTTCTTACATCTCAACTCTTCACAGACATCAAACTGTACTACCTCCCTGACAAAACTCCAGCACTACGGGATCTAATACAGCCCTACACTACCACTTGAACCTTAAGATCAACAGAACAAAATCTCATAAATGTCATCAAACATAAGAATGAAGCAGGTAAAACTCTCTTTGGCTGTACAATAGCAAATATCTGGAACTCACTCCCTAAGCACATAACTTCTACCTGCTCTGTTTCACTATTTAAGAAACTACTCAAAGCCCACTATATTACCAATTGGCTGTGCCCATGTGACTCCACAGGCTAATCCACTTACATTGAAGGGTTGCAGGGATTCTGCCAAAGATCACCTTGTTACCTACAACTACCCTTTGAATACTTTTTTCTTGCCAAACAATGTTTTTCTGAATATTTATTTTTGCCAAACAATGTTTTATTCTGCTGCTATTGATTTATATGTCTATGAAGAAATGTTAAAAATGTTCCTTTGTTCCAATATGTATAATTGTATGCCTTATGAGTACAGTTATGTATTAAAAAAAATAAAAAAATAAATAAATAAATACATAAATGATGTACTTCTAGAATTGTTGTATGTAGAGCTTTTCTCCCCGGGCCTCCGCTGAAAATGGACCTGTGTCCAGTCAGACTTTCCCGGTCATCAAATGTAAAATAAAATAAATAAAATAAAAGCCAGTGAGGAGCAGACTTATCAGAGATTCTTCTCTTCCAATGGCACAAGAAAAAAACGAAGTCAAAGATCAGAACTCCTCCATCTGCTTATCAGTGCATTTGAAGGACTTTCCTGATTCTAGCAGCTGATTGGTCTTTCACAACCACAGATGGGCAGAGGGAGGATTTCTGAATTTTGACACACTGCCAGAGGGAGGGTAGTAGGGTACTACTACCCCCTATATGCCGCTAATGTAGTGTGTTGGTTGAATATGTAAATATTATTTCAATTCTGTTCATACTTACCTTGTGGACCAGATCACTTACCTGGTTATCAAACTGCAGTAAATAAATCAGTAAATAAATAAATACATACATACATAAATAGAAATGTCACATATTTTTCACAATGTGTCTCCTGATGCTAGCAACATGGATTTCTCCCTTTCTGTATATAAACCAGTAGGTCATAGGAAGTACATGTGTGTCAACATGTGGCAGGTACACCAATGCATGAGTTCCCATATGGTATGATCACAGTTAATCACATTGGGGTAATATATAATTATCATCCATGGGATGGAATCTATAACCAGTTGGAATAGGTTATTTCAAGCACAAAAAAGTAAATTGGCTAGACTTAAAATGGCCTGCAAGAGCAGCTACCAAGTACTTTCATATGAACCTATAGGAGTTAACTAGACTAGCAGCCCTAGAGCCATTACAAGCCTAGCCATGTTAATCCCAAATATCACCATTTGTTCTTACTGGGTAACTCACAGAATTAATTTATGAACAGAATAGGTCTGTGATCAACAATGGATACCCCTTTCCATGAGGGACATGGGTGCCACCCCTTGGATGAATTTGTGGCCTCCCATCCAATTATCTAGGTTGAGTTTGAATAGGGTCAGTGAGGTGCTCTATTTTACATGAATTGGAAGTCTATTCCAGAGAAGTCTCTAGGAGACATACCTGTCTCTCCAGCATGTTCTGCTAATGTCACAAGCTAGGTTGAAATCCCTAGAGCAAGTGACTCTTGTGCCATTTGACTTGTGGATGTGCAGCATTTCCATTAGGGCAGGGTTGTTGATTGCTTTATATGCCAGGCACAAGTCACCTCTCAGCAGCCTATAAGATAAGAGTAAATTGACAGGGTGTTCGGTCTGTCCATGTAGGTCATGGTTTGGAGTCCCTGCATTTTCTTATTGAGAAACCTCTAAGGTCTCTCCAACTGCTGCAAGTCTCTGGTGAGGTACATGCAAAAAGGGTGCATTGCACTCTATTAGTAGTCTGACAGTTATAACATCCCTTGACCTGGATGCTATGCCCTTGCTTATGAGGTGTGCTATGTAGAAGGCTTTCCTTACCACTGTGGAAACTTTGTGGTCAAAGTTCAGATTGCTATCAACCTGTGTTCCCAAATCTCACACCACTGGGTTGGAACTCAGGGGGGTGAAGTCAATATTGTAATTTGTAAGAAATTCCATTTTTATAAGGGAAATAATAATGCATTTTTTTTGCATTTAGTTTTAGACCATGGCTTTGACATCAGTCATTTGTTTGTGTTAGCCCTTCTTGTAATATGTTAACATTGTCAGGAGACTCAGTGACTGTTCCCAGTTTGCAATCATCAATGAACTTGGTGAGCCAAAGGCCATCTACTTTGGCCTGGTCTTCTGAGAAATAGATGCCAAACAATAAGGGGCCCAGCACAGACCCCTGTGTTACTCCACTGGTGATGGGTCTACTGGTGGAGGTGGAGTCACCAATTTTGACAGAGTGTGTTCTGTCAGTGAGCCAATGGCTACCCATCTAGTTATATTAGGGTTAGTGCCTGTCTGGGAGAGTTTATCAATGATGCCAGAGTGGGGAATTGTGTTGAAAGCCTTGGCAAGGTTGAGATAGGCTGTGTGCACTGTCTTACCTTCACCCATGGCTTTAGTGACATTCTCAAAGAAGTCAACAGATTTAATAAGCATGATCTATCCTTAACAATGCTAAACTGGGTTGGGTCCAGCATTTGGAGGTCACTTATGTACTTGTTGATAAGGTCCATGATAACTATTTATATGGCCTTACAGATGAGGTTGGTTAGACTTATGGGCCTGTAGTTCCCAGGGTCAGTTGATGGCCCCCCTTAGCGCAGGGGGATTACTGCTGCTGTTCTCCATTCTGGGGGAGCATAGCTAGTTCTCAAGCTATGATTAAGGAGAATGCCATGTGGGTCTGCTAGGTCTTGTTTTAAATTTAGTAAAAAAAAATGGGATATTCTCTCATCCCATGGAGGCTGCATTTTTGGTCTTGGTGTGTGCAGAGATTACCTGTTTTCTAGAGATACTAGGCAGAGGGCTGGTGTCAAGTGTGCATTGGGATATGGTAGGCAAGGATAGGGCGTGAAGTTTATGCTGATTATGTCAGCTAGTAGGTTGGCAATATCTTCCAATGTAGTATGAGTGATCCCATCTACAACCAGTTTGACACATAGATGGGCATTCCCTTTTAGACTTTGCTTGTAGTTAAAGAATGCCTTATGATTATTCTTGGCTAGGGATGTGATTTTTAGTTTCATAATTTGCTTTAGAAGACTACAAGATTTCTGATTTTTTTGTTTAGGCTTAGGAGGGAACTCTTCCTCTGCAGAGTTTTTGGACAACAGTTTCTTCCTCTTTTTATATAATCTTTTTATACTTGAAGTCCGCCATGATGGCTTGTTTTTACAGGAAGACCTGGTTTTGATCTGGTCAGGTAGAGCAGAGTTTATGCAGTTGCTTAGGTGTATGTACAGTTCATTTGTGTGCACTTCTGCATAGTGACCATCAATGTCCTTGATTGTGGGTGGTATGAAGCCTTTTGCAGCATTGCTTAGCTGGCTGTAGTTAGCGTTGGTGAAGTTTTTTATAATTGTTGCTCCTATGAGAGTGTCAGTTCCACCAGTACTTCAAACCAGACTGATTTGTGGTCTTACCTAACCAGGGTGGACATCACACATGGGGAAGTACAGTGACCCCCCACTGTTGATCAGTACTATGTCCAGAATATTAGAGACAGTAGTGGGGGTGCAGACTATCTGTTCCAGAGCATTTGGATTAACAAAGTCCAGGTACCTGTGGGCAAGCCTTTTTTTGGTTATGCTTGTCCCCCAGTCTATGGAAGGATAGTTGAAATCTCCCATGACTAAGGTGCTGGGCTGTATGGTGAGAGATTCCAGTAAATTGGGGTAGACAGTGTGCTTATCCTGGTTCATGGTGGAGGATCCGTAGCTAGCAATGACGTGGTATGGTACTTTCCCAGTAATTACTTGGACATGGAGTAGTTTGAGAGAGAGTCATGCTGTTTGACCGGTCACAAAGTGTATTTGGTTTTAATGGAGATGGATACAACTCCACTTTTACTTCCTTCATGCTCATTTTGATGTCTGAAAGTGTGGAAGGCATTGTAGCCTTGAATGGACAGGTTCTTTCAGCAGCCTTGAACCATGTCTTGGTAACTGCACAGATGACAACATCCTCTAAGGTGAGGAGTGCTTCCATGGAGTGCAGTTTCATTTTAAACTCCTAGCATTAAGAAGAATGGCCCTGAGTTTGTCTTGATTAGATTTTGTTACATTGGAAAATTTGTTATTTTGATATTGCCTTAAAAAGGCACTATGGGGGAGGCAAGGGCCTTTACTAGTATCGACAGCCTAGGGGGGGACAGGGGCAGACCATCTCTAGCAAAGCAGCAAGGTCTGTCTACAATATCCTCTCAGGCTGACAGACACTGGAACTTCTAGGACTGACACCAGAAGCTGAGCCAGTTGTTGAAGTCGATCATTTTTTATTTATATTGTGGCATCGTCCTTGGTGAGGGTAGAATACTGGTTAGGGCTAGGAAGATACCTGTCTGGGACGCATAATCAGAGAGCTCCATCATGTCTCTCTTCATATAGAGAGGTAGATCTCAAGTCATTCACTCCGACATGGACTATGACAGAGTCATAATACTTGTTGCGTGACTTGAGTGCATGCGTGGTTTGTTGGATCCTGGTACTTGATAAGCAACTGAATGGACATCTACGTGTCTCACTATGGAGTCGCCTAGGATCAAGACATTTGATGTGTTTTGCTTTAGAGGCTTATTTCTTGAGACATGGGTGTGTGTGTTGATATGTGTAATGGTTTCTTCTTGCTTAGTGCTGAGTGTGGGTGGGTGTGCATTTGAGCGGTCTCTGTTCTTTTGGTAGGCTTTTAGTGAGTACCTCCACATATGTGGGTTTATGTGTCATGACCTTATTTTGTGTGAGAGTTGAGGTTTGCGTGAGAGGTGAAGAGTGTGCTGACAACCTGTTTGACATCTAGTTTGTTTTTAGGTGAGAGAACTGACTCCAATTCCTCAGTGTATTTGCACCTCTCACATAGGGTGTTAGTTTGCTTTAGGAGTAAGTGGTTGTCAGTATACATGAAACAATTGCTACACTGCTTCAAGAGTCCCATAGCAATCAAGCTGGCTGGAGAAATGATGGGAAACTTCACGTCCATTGTGGCAGGATTTTTCTGAATGCAGTATTTGGGAAGAAAGTGGGCCAACTGGACTTATTTATTTATTTATTTATTTGACATTTGTTGACAGGGATAGTCAGACTGAGATAACTCCCTTTATCAGAGGAGACCTGGTGAGAAAAGCTCCACAGTACAACTAAGCAAGGAAGATTACATGATAGCAGTAAAGTACAATGATATATATACAAATGTAATTAAGCAAATAACCATTACAGTAACAAGTATAATAACTCAGTAAAAAAGACAATTAAACTGAGTAGTGTGTATAGATTCAGGTAATAACAAGCACTGGCAAAAACACAATAGGATTATCCACAGTAAACAAATATACAATTCAAAGCAGTTAGTTTTGTAAGGTAAATGAGGTGAAGCTATATAATATAAAAACAAAAACAATACAATTAGGAAGCAGGAAGAATGTTTATAAAACTACTAAGTGAGGGAGGATGGAGAGTGGTAGGTGACAAACTTATCATGCTAAGTAGGTTAGTGATGATAAGAAAATTGGAAGAAAGGACGGAGACGGAAGGAAAGGGAGGAAATGATAAGGAAGGAAAAGGAAGTAAAGGGAGGAAAGGAGAAGGAAAAGGGAGGAAAGGAAAGGAAAGGGAGGAAAGGAGAAGGAAGTGCAGGAGAAAGGAATGGGTTCAAGTTGGATGAAAAATGTGACTGGTCTAGGTGCTATTTAGGCAATTTTTAAGAGTTTTCTTAAATTCATGGGCAAGAGTAATGTTACTGAGGATCTTGGGAAGCTTGTTCCATGAAAGAGCAGGAAAGTAGCTATAGAGATTGTGTCCAATAGATGTATTAGGTTTATGAAAAGACACTGGTCAGAGCTTCTGAGGGATCAAAGGGGGTTATAGAGGGAGACTAAAGAGGAGATGATAGGGTAGAAGAAGGGCTTGTTCAGGATTGAATGGATGATAAGTAGTTGAGTAAATAATAGATCCTTAGGAAACTCTAGCCACTGAGTGCCTGGAGGCAAATTAACTGCAAATCTGGCAACTGTATTGTAGGTGGTTTTGAGTATGGAAAGCAGTGAGTGCTGTAAATTAGTTAAGATTTATGAGCTGTAGAAGAGGTTAGGGAGAAGGTAAGCTAGTGAGATTATGGAATTTGGTGTAAGGAACCTTTTGTTTCTATATAATAGGCCATACCTTTGGCGTGTTTTCTTGATACAGTGATGCACATGGAGATCAAATTTAAGTTGGGCATCTATGATAGCCCCAAGGAGCTTAGTGTGAGTATCAGGAAGAATAATGGTGTTGTTAATGGAAGAGATAGTGAATGAGGATTTAAGCTGGTCGAAGGATTTTGGGAGGAAGAGAAGTTTCGTTTTTTTAGGGTTGAAAATGAATTAGTTGTTAGTCAGCCAAATTTCAATGAGGTTGAAAGATGTCTGTGTCAGGGTGAGCGAGCCACTGGCGTTATCAGCAATGAAGATGATTGTAGAGTCATCTGCAAACTGTATGACGTATGACTGAGGACAGGAAGTCTGAAGTTGGTTAGTAATGATGTTAAAGAGAAGGGGGCCAAGAAATGAACCCTGAGGGACACCCATTTTGATGGGGAGAAAGGGGGATAGAGCAGAGAGCCATTTGACAAATTGCTGTCTGTCTGTGAAATAGCTGTTAAACCATGAGATTGTTGCTGAAGAGAGGTTGAGTTGTGACAGTTTGGAGAGGAGGATAGAGTGAGAGACTGTGTCAAAAGCTTTGGAAAGATCTAAAAAGAGGCAGGACACAAATTTATTATTGTCTCTGGCTAGAGAGATGAAGTTAGTGAAAGAAATAAGTGCAGTAGTGGTGCTGTTGTGCTGGCGGATTCCATGCTGGTAGGGGTGAACAGATTTTCTTTAGTGAGTTAAGACAAAATTTGTTTATAAACACAGTGGTCAAGAATTTTAGAGAGGGGAGAAAGTATGGCAATAGGATGATAGAGAGCTCTACAGAAGAGAGTGGATTCCCTCACAGAGCAATTAATGAGGATGGAGACAGGATATACAACAGAGTTAGCAGAATCCTTAAGTAAGAGAGATGGCAGATTATCGGCTGAAGGGAGCATGGTTTAAGTTTGAGAAGAAGATTTTAGATGTAGCTGGTAGAAATGGGATTAGGTGAGAATGGGCATTTTTGTAATACAGAGGTGGTGAGAGGTGTGGGGATAGTAGGATAGGATACGTTTGCAGATGGTATCATTGAAGTATGAATTGAAAATGGATGCAGTTCCTTGTGGTATGTTATTGGGGAATGGGATGGGAGTTGAGGGATTCTCTGGATGGAGAATTTTGTTAATAGTATTACAGACGTTTTGGGGGGTTTCTTGGTTCTGTAGTAAGGGATGTGTGGTAGAAGTTCTTTTTTGTCAATGTTAATGTGTTTTTTGGACAGATTTCAGAGTTCCATGTTTTGTTGGTAGTGTGCAAGAGATTTAGTTTTTGTCCAGAGTTTCCAGGCAGAATCTCTGTTTAGGAGAGACTGAGTAGAGCTGGTGAGCCAAGGAGAACACAGAGATTTGACTCTGACAATGCTGGGAGGGTCAAAGGAGTTCAGTGTGTTTAGGCAGAAGGAGTTAAACTGACTAACAGCTTCATCAAGAGGTAGGGATGAAAGGAAGGACCAATGGGCAGCAGAAAGACAATCACTGAATTTAAGAGGGTTGAAGTTGGATAGCTTATGTCATTTTTTAAATTTATGAGGCCTGGGGGATCTTTGGATGTGAATAGGTCACAGCAAAAATGAAGTAGTAATTCAATTAAATACAGTTAAAAATGTGTTGCGCTGACTTAAAATATACGTATTTTTTAGGTCTTTTTTCAGTGGATGCTTTGGATTTCAATACAGATGCACTCCAGACCTCTGGCTAAAGTTTTCAAATGTTGAGCAGCTCCAATAAACTGAGCGTAATCCCATGCAAGCATGAGGCTTATATACATGCAAATATGAAGAGTTTTAACACAACTACCAATAAGAAGGCCCCAAACTGAGCCTTTCTCCAGAAATCCTCAATGCAGATGGGTCCTGAGCTACACATTTCTGCCACAAGGGTGCAAGGAGGCCCTTTTAATGTAAGATGGTTGGTTTAAGAGCACAGTGATATCAAACAGTCCAGATTCAGCAGGTATGAATCTAGCCTATAATATGTAAGGCAAGGAAACACAAATCCTAGATGGGAGGAGAAAGGAAGAGTCACTTAAAGGTCAAAGTGAGAGTGTTTTGTAGCATACTATTAGATGATCTGCAGTGCTACTACCGTCTGCACAAATTTGCAGCTCTTCAAGTAGCTGTAAACAGTGGGAGACTATGGAGAGTGTTTCTTATACAGGATTTTAAACTGGAGAGGTTTGCTTATATGCAAGCACGGGGAACCGTATTTGCGTGATGTGCAAATGTGAGGCTGGATGAATGACTTCTATAAAGTTAAAGCCTCAGGCCAGTCAGATAAAAACACAATAAGCTATTGACCAGTAGTTTCCACCTTAGATGGGTTCAATTTAGCTTTCTGCTCCCACCAGAGTGCCAAAGAACCTCCCAATGTAAAACAAACTGGCTTTGAGGTCAAGTGCTGTAAAAAAATGCTTTAGAACAGAAGCAAGAGTTCCTGCAATATTAGGCATCCTTGGAAATAAGTTCACTAATCCTGAGAAATGTTCACAACACAGTAAAACTTTGCAAACCTTCAAAATATTTTGGCAGGCTCAGGAGAACTTTGGCAAACTCAGAACAGCTTCAGCTTTTGCAGAATACTGTTAAAACAACCTAGGAACAGTACAGTAACAAACAGGTGAAGATTCTTTAACAAGTGCAGGCTGAAAAAACAGTGATAAATTCAACCAAATAAATAAATGCAGCATAGAAGTGTTACATGTCACTGAAACAAGGGCAGACAATACACTTATATTGTAGGTCCAGATGTTTTTAGAAGCAATCCGAGTCTTGCAGCCACAGGTATACAAGACAAGCACAAGGAAGCTATGAATGAATGTAAGGCTTTTATACCAGCAGATTGAAAGACTTTTATAAAGTTAAACCCTCAGGCCAATCAGATAAAAACACAATAAGCTATTGACCAGTAGTCCCCAGCACAGAAGTGTTAAATGTCACTATAAGATGCATGATTACTAATTAATAGATTAAAGATGGGGTGGGAATGACCTAGTTCTTCTGCTGCATGCAGGTTTTTACACTTTGACTCCCCTTTCATTTCCTTCCTGCAGTACATCCTCTGTAGTTACATTGCTATTGTTCTTCTGACCACAGGAAGTCATTTTGTACATAGTGCACATAGTTTTTGTTATTTTCTTTTTAGGTAGTATTGTTTGTTATCAGTGTCCCCTGTCAAAAGTATATTTGTAGATGCACTCATTTACTCCGTTTTAGCTGTTACTGTAGTTTTTATTATTTCTGATGTTGTAAATGAATATATGTAGATTTTGTGCGCTGCATAAAGAAATAATGTTTTTGGACATAAAACTAACTGAAGTAGTGTACATTGTACTTTTACAGGAAACACACTTAAGCTAGAAAGAACATCTTAAGTTAAATCAACATGTTTGTGGTCTGCTTACATGATTTGCCTTTTATAATTTCAGGAAAAGGTCAGTAGTATTTCTAATAATAAGTAATATAATCACTTATTGCCAAACATCCATACTTTCATTAAAATGTTTTCCTAATGCTGGGTCACATTGCCAATAAATGGATATTTGTACACACTTGTTTCAATCTACCCATATTTGAACTTTTCAACTTCTAATTTAAACAAGCTGTATATTAAAACACTAGATAGTGCCAAAAGGTTATTTAGCCTTATAAGATAATGTCCATTCTTTAATGCATGACTTAAATCAGAGTCATTTGCAAAGAATAACACTTTTTCCTCCAGTTAAATGTCTTATGGCCTTTAATAAAAGCATTAGTGTACCTGATCCTGACTCTTCAGACCATAGTGATTGTATGCAATACACAGATTCCTGTAAAATGCATGTTTGTGCTACAGTAGGTAAGACTTTATGGGACATTGCTCTAATCTTAAATCAGTTTTGTTGCTCTAATCTTAAACCAGTTTTTCTGACCACTGTCAATTACCTTGGTCCTTTCAGGTAGATACTTTGAGGCTTTCAAAAATCCCTTTGATATTGTTTCTGTTTCATAGTAAATCACTTGATTTTCTTAATAAATTAAAATAAATTTGAATCCAAAAACAAACGGTCGACACAGGTCCAGCTCCAGATTAAAACATAGAACTTTATATTTTTTTTTGCGGACACAGTTATCCGGGAGCTGTTGGTTTTTGCTCCTGTTGTTCTAAAATAAATTTGAGTTGATTTTAGACTATGCACGTTGGTTTAGAACTTGATCCTGTTGTCTTATGTCATATCTTTAACTGTGTTTTAAATGAGAAATTGTTCTCCTGTAAATCTAATTTATAGAAGCTATGGAAAGTACAGTTGTATAAGTAAACTTACCATAACAGTAGATATTGTAACAGATTACAGTTGTAATAGCCTAAACTGTCTGATTTATATCCTGCTGAGGAAATGACCACTGGCCACCCTTTGAAGCTTCTGGGAAACGTTCACATGCCCTACCCAATGTGGGACTCAAGGGTAATTGTATAAACACAGTGTTTAGGGTGCCAGAAGCTTCAAAAAGGGAGGATGGAGCCCTGACAATGGCTGCTGCAACAGTGACCTATTAAAACATTTTCTGATAGGGTAAGTTTGCTTTCCCAACACTACTATGGTCATCATTTAGATTGTTGCTGCAGTATCCTGAGCTGTATGGCTAGATTACCAAAGTTTAGAATAATATACTCAGGTGGAAGGAATTTTAGAATCCAGAAGCCCCAAGACAATGGTCCTAGCAAAGTCTGTTCTTCTCCCAAAAAGGAATTCACTTTGTAAAGTTTTGCAAAAGTATGTACAAAGGACCTAAGTACTTTCTCAGGAATACTTCTAGAGTCCACCCCTTTCCAAAAAAAGTCTCAAAAAATGCTAAAGCCCTTGCAGAGTGGGCCCTAACCCTGCCTGGAAGTAGCTTGTTCTAGTGACGGTAGCTGAAAGAAACAGCAATAAAAAGTCATTTGACTAGAAATTGCCTGCTTTAACACTGATTGCTTTTTTTTTAAACATCATAGGAAACAAATAGTTGATTTGCCTTCCTGAAGGATTTTATTATGTCAAAGCAGCATCTGAGATACCTGTGGACATCCAGAGATTGCACAATTCTTTCTTTCTGTTTTTAGGTTATGGAAAGAATATGGGGACATTAATAGATTGCTTTAAGATAAACTGTAAAACCGCTTTAGGCATAGTAGAAAATTTTGTTCTCAAAGAAATCTTGACATTGTGGAAAATGACAACATCAAGGTGCAGGTACTCCACGACTATCGAAGCCAACCATCAACCAAAAAAATCAATAAAGAAATGTTTTATACTTGAACAGCAAAAGAACTTTATTCCATGGGTTGTTAGCGCTTTCACGTCTACTCTGGACGCTTCTTCAGACTTTAATAAAACACTTCATCACTTCTTATTTAAACACTTATCAATTAAACAGTTAACCAATGAAAGCCTTTGCATAAATACATAACTATAAAAAGTCAGAAACTTCTAAATAAATAAAAAGTCAGAAACAAAATTCAACATTGACACTAAAATGAATATAGTAATTGATTATTGCTGTTATTAACAATTCAGATGGCAAATAGCATATGAATATTTATTAAAAACACAAGAGCATAAAAAAAAAAAAAAAAAAATAGCATGTAATAAAAACATTTCAAGTATATGAAACTACTATAAAACTTATTACTACTAACACCAAGAGATATGAAAAAGTCAAATGTATAGTAACAAATAACTGCTAATGCTTCAGATGACGACTGACTAGAAAGGGTTTCAAAGTAACCCTCTCATTAAGGCCATGTCCTTCATCTGCTTTCATTCTGATGATCCATTTACATTCTTCCCTTTCAGTGAAGTTACTTACATTGCCTAATCTCAATGTGGTGTGTATCAATTCAATAACTAAGAACTCAAAAGTGTGTATGGTGCCTTGCGATAGAACATGTCTAGCCAGGGCGTTCCTGTCATTCTCCCTGTTGATCGCATATAAATGCTCTCTAACCCTTTCCCTCAACGTTCTATTTGTCATACCAACATAGAAAGCCTGGCATTTGGTGCAGATGGCTAAATAAACTATGTTCCTTGCCCTACAGTCTGCATAATGATCGAATTTGTATAGTACACCTGTGTCCGGGTGCCTAAAGTTATTCCTGCCCAGTATGTATTTGCACTGATTGCAACTGCGACATGGAAAGGTACCCATTCTAACAGTAAGTGGTTGATCTTGAAGTCGCCTTTCATAACATAACATGTTCCTTAAAGATCTAGTATTCTTGTAGGAAAAACTGGGGTGAGGACCTACAAGTGCTCTAAGTCTATCATCCAACTGTAGGATACCCCAGTTCTTTCTAATGACATTAGTAATACTCTTGTTCTTGTTGGTATATGAAAGTACCATCCTCTTTTTACTTCTAACAAATGGCCTGCTTTGTTCCACCTATTCACTAGTTGCTATCCTAATGTAGGGTCTTGTTTCTTCATTGCGTTCTGTTTGTTGCAAGACAGTCATATCATTGTCATGGTAACCCCTTGATTTAAAGTCAGCATCTAAGCCCATCAATTCATTCCTATATGCTGAATCATCGCTTGTTAGGCGTGAACAGCGTGCTGCTTGATTCTTAACAATATTCTTGTGTATGTGGGGAGGATGCATACTATTACGATGTAAGTATGTGTTCTTTCTACTGGGTTTCCTATAAATGTTGGTAGTGAAACACCCATTATGCTTCCTGATGGTGACATCTAAGAAGTCAATTTGGTTACATGATCTCTCCCCAGTCAGCCTAAGAAAAGATGTGGTGTTGTTGATGTAACTTAAAAACTCATCTAAGATAGTAACATCACCACTCCAAACAAAAAACACATCGTCCACAAAACGTTTATAATACTTGAGGTGCTGTGAATAATACTCATTTCCAAAGATATACATAGATTCCCAATAGATTAGTACGAGGTTTGCATAAGAATTGGCACATGACGTGCCCATCGCTACCCCTGAAGTCTGCAGATAATAACCATCACCACATAAAAATACATTATTTTCTAACACTAATTCCATCAGCATGGTGATCATAATCACTTTGTTGTTAGTCATGCCCTTCTCTAAAAGAAAAAGCCTCAGGAAGTCTATCCCTATATCATTAGGTATGCAGGTGAATAAAGACTGAACATTTAAAGTCATCATAATGTCATTCTCCAAGTATGCTTTTTCAACAGCACTCTCAGCTAGAGATTCCAACAGTTGTTTAGTATCTCTCAAAATGGAGAAGGTAGAATCAACTATAGGTCTAAGTTGCTTCTCAATATAAATTGAGATACATTCAGTTAGCCAACCTCTCCCTGAGACTATAGGTCTGAAGGGTTGGTCAGACAATGTCTTATGCACCTTCGGAAGACCTCTGATGATAGGTACCAAAGGTTTTTCAACTAGAAAATAGTTATAGAGATCATTGTTTATAATATTGGACATCAACATATCATACAATGAGGCATGAAGTTTACTAATAACCTTATTTAGATCATACCTGTATTTTTTTATATGTGGTTTCATCCAATAACATCTCTAACATTCTATTATTATAATATACACTATCAAACAACACTAGTGCACCACCTTTATCCACTGGGCGGATAACTATAGTATCATTGTTTTGTAAACTTTTTAAAGCTGCTGTTTCTTGTTGGATTAAATTGTAAATTTTTTTTTTATATATGCTCTTGTGTTTTTAATAAATATTCATATGCTATTTGCCATCTGAATTGTTAATAACAGCAATAATCAATTACTATATTCATTTTAGTGTCAATGTTGAATTTTGTTTCTGACTTTTTATTTATTTAGAAGTTTCTGACTTTTTATAGTTATGTATTTATACAAAGGCTTTCATTGGTTAACTGTTTAATTGATAAGTGTTTAAATACAGAAGTGATGAAGTGTTTTATTAAAGTCTGAAGAAGCATCCAGAGTAGACGTGAAAGCGCTAACAACCCATGGAATAAAGTTATTTTGCTGTTCAAGTATAAAAAATTTCTTTATTGATTTTTTTGATTTTTTGCTTTTTTTGGTTGATGGTTGGCTTAGATAGTCATGGAGTACCTGCACCTTGATATTGACATTTTTCGTTTGGGGGCATAGCAGGTACCTTACCCTAAGAGATCTCTGTTTATTTATCTTGTGGAAAATGAGTTAAGAGTTGACTGACCATAAGAACTTGTAACTCAGATTCTCTTCTTCAATAAGTCAGAACAACTAGTAATACAGTTTTCTCAAACAAGAACCTCAATTCAGCCTGATCAGCTGGATCAAACGGAAGAAATGTGAGGTTTTTCAAGGGCAAAGTTAAGATCCCAAGGAAGGGCCGTCATGGCAAGTTTGTAAATAAGGTAAGATCTAGATACCCTTGTATTTTATATACCACATCGCTGTGGGTGTTATCTGTGATAACTTGTAGTGGTCCTGGGGACCAGAGGTGGTTTAAGGATTTTAAAGGTTCAAAGGTTGGTACTAGGCTATCGGCCCTAGGGCCTATACAAGCCTAGCCATAACAATTCCCTGGATATTTCTTCCCAAAATATTTACTTCTCTGGACCCCTGTCTAGCAGGGCGACTAATGTGATCCCAGGGTGAATTTCCTATCTTCCATCCAATCATCAAGGTTCCTTTTGAAGAGGGCCAAAGAGGCACTCTGCTTGACATGTATGAGTAGTCTATTCCAGAGTATGGGGAGTCTCTGGGTCAGGAACCTATCCCTCCAGTATGTTTTGTTAATTGTATTGACAAGGTTTAGATCCCTGGAGCGTGTGGCTCTGAGGGATTGGGATTTCTTTAAGTGGAGTATGTCCAACAGCTCTGGGTTTGACATGGCCTTGTATGTTAAGCAGATATCGCCTCTGAGTAGATGATATGTGTGGAGCTTTATTAGATGGTCAGCATAGGGCATCTGCTTTAGGCCTGTGATTCTTTTAGTGAGGTATTTCTGTGGCCTTTCCAGTTGTTGCAGATGTCTTGAGAGGTACATACCAAATGGAGGTTTGTATTCTATAATGGGTCTAATGAGGGATGAGCACAATGGGACAATGACCACCTTTTTTCTGGATGAAAAGCCCTTAGTGATGAGGTGTGCCACATAGAAGGATTTCCTGACTGTTGTGGTAATGTGGTTATCGAAGGTGAGACCACTGTCTACCTATGTCCCTAAGTCTCTTATCACACTTTCTGTGTTTAGTGTACTGCCACATATGTGGTAATTCATGGGGACATGTTTTTTCCCAAAGGGGATAACTATACATTTCTTGGCACTGAGCTTGAGCCTATGGTTCTGCAACCAAGCATCTGTTTCTGTAAGGCCTTTTTATAGATTTGTAAAGCATTGATTATTGGCAGCATCTCCCTGAAATTTCTGTTCTTTTATCTGTTCAACTTGCTCCACACACGTTTTACTTTCACACCTTTACATTCAGTCCACAAGCAAAGTTGGGGGCATCTATTGTGACAGACTGAAATAGAGGCAGAAGGGAGAAGGGGAGAGCTAGAGTGAGAGAGAACTGGTCCCCTAACACAATACCTCTGTTATCACTAGCCCCGGTATTGGAAATTGAGATGATAAGTGGTGTTGATGCTGAGACCAGACTGATCTGATGATTCATTGATAATCGTAGTGGCATTGAATTCCAGAGTCCTGAGAAATTCCTTGCCAGGTGTCATAGACTGGATGGAAACATAGAGAAGTCCTTTCTAGAAAAGTATCCAGAAGGCACTTCAAAAAAAAAAAAATTCTACCGAAGGGGATGAAAGATTATTCCTGTGTATTCCCTTGAAGCCTCAGACTGAGCAGGAGTTTCTTGACACACATCAGGGAATCATCACAATTGGTAAAAGTGTCTGCAAGTGTAAGACAATCATCCAAATATGGAAAGATGTGAATGCCTTGAAATCTGCAGTAAATACTTATTGGAGCTAGAAACTTTGCAAGTACCCTTAATGGAGTAAATAGACCAAAATGTATGACAGAAAATTGATAATGTCAGCTAGATACAGAAATCTTAAGAAATGTCTGAAGTCTTTGCAAATTGGTGCTTGACGATAAACATCTTTTAGGCTAATGTTACCACAAAACTCAGGAGGGGTAAGAGGGGTGATAAGGTCTGATGGGATAACATTTTGAAAGTTGAAATCTTGACATATAGGATGTGAAAGGAGCATTCAAACACTGGTGTCCACGTTCCTTATTTCTTTGACACCAGAAAAGTCATGGAATAGAAACCTTTGCTTAACTGATGTGAGGGTACTAGTTTTATGTCTCCGAGACAACAAGTGTTGTCAAACTGGAGGATACAAAAACGAGGAGGAATTCCCTGATAAAGGGAGAGAGATTCCCACTGCTATCTGTATTCCTCCTGTACGATTCTCAGAACCCATGTATCTGAGATAACTAGATGGCACTGGGAAGATGAAGGACCAGACTGAGAAATAGATTTAAAGGATTGCCAAGAGTGGGGGTGGAGCTTGAATAGGCAAGTAGCCATTCTGACTTTTTGGGCTGTCCTTGGTTCTAGAACACTCCCCCTTTCTTTGCTGATCAACCTTTAACACTGCTTCCTGGATTTTGTAAACACAAACTCCCTGAACCAGATATTCAATACACCAACCAAGGGTGCAGTCACACTGGATCTGGTCCTCACTAATATGGGAGAGTGCTGCACACCCCCTACTGTAATATCTTCCCTGGTAAAGTCAGACCACAAAATGGTCGCCTTTGAAGTAAAAATAAAACCTGGGCCCCCAGCTAAACCTGGAATGTTCAGGAATTGCTCTAAGGCTAACCTCCTGTTGTTATTAAGTGATAACCTGGTAAAATTTCAAGCCCCCATAAACCCTGAGAGCGCTGCTGACTATGCAGAACTGTTCACAGAAACCCAGTACAAGCATATTAATAACTGCATTGAGGCAGCTGCACCCACCAGGAAGAAGTATAGAACTCAAAAAGCAAGCCACCCTGCTGGAATCACAAAATCAATAGGCTGTATAACCGAAGGAAAAAAATCATGGCAAAAGTTAGGAGGTGCAGTACATAGCAGGATAGAAACGCTCTCATAAAAACTAAACTAACATCTCAGAGGACAAATAAAGTCTACCAAAGCCAAATCAGAGGTGAATTTGGCCTCCCAGGGCAAGAACAATCACAAGGCATTCTTTAGCTATGTCTGCAACCTCAAAGGCAATACAAAATTGTGTGCAGAGCTCATTGTAATTGGAGCCACCTATACTGAGCCAGAAGATATAGCAAACCTACTGGCTGATAAATTCAGCTCCAACTTTACCCCTCTCTCCCACTCAACCTTCCCTCAGGAGATACCATCAAATATAACTCCCCTGCTATCATTAGGGAACAGGTCCTTAATGCTTTCTCTAAGACCAAGAACACTGCATCAATGGAATCTGACAATATCCCAAGATGCCTTCTAAATAGCATAAAACATGACCTATCAGGGCCTCTAGAACTGCTATTTAATTATAGCCTCCAAACAGGCTTCATGCCACTTGAATGGAGAACAGCAACAGTCATCCCTCTGCACAAAGGTGGGCCATCTACGGACCGTGGAAACTATAGACCCATAAGTCTCAATAGTCTTATATGTAAAGCCATTGGAAGAGTTATCATGGAAATAATCAATAGTGATATAGTAAACCTCCAGACACTGGACCCAACCCAGTTTGGTTTTGTCAAGGGCAGATCATGCCTACTCAACCTGGTGAACTTCTTTGACAAGGTCACCAAAGCAATGGATGAGGGCAAAATGGTTCACACTGCCTACCTTGACCTGGCCAAGGCATTTGACACAATACCCCACTCAGGTATTGTTGACAGACTCAAGAAGTTAGGTACAGACTTGTATGTCATCCGGTGGATAGCCAATTGGCTCACAGACAGGACCCAGGAAGTTAGAACTGGAAAGTCCACTTCTACAAACAGGCCAGTCACAAGTGAAGTCCCTTAAGGATCAGTCCTTGGACTGCTCCTTTTTAGCATTTACTTCTCTGAAGTCAAGGCCAATATCAGTGGTCTCTAGCTGACTAAATTTGCAGATGATTGCAAATTAGGAGTTGTCATTGAATCCCACATTGACACAAATGTTCTCCAGGAGGGGCTGACACAGACAAACAACTGGTGTCAGAGCCAAAGAATAAAACTAAATGCCAAGAAATGCATAATAGTATCCTTTGGGAAGTCATCCACCCCTGGTAACTGTCATATTCACAACACACCCCTTAGAGATGACCCAGTAGTCAGGGACTTAGGGACACACAGAGATCGTAATCTAGCCTTTGACCATCGTGTGTCTACAGTAGTGAGGTAATCATTCTATGTTGCGCAAGTTATAAACAAAGGTATGGTATATGAGTACAAGGAAGTCATTGCTCCACTGTATTAAGCATTCATCAGACCTATCATTGAGTACAATGCCCTTTTTGGTATGTATCTAACCAGGCATATCCAGCAATTGGAACATCCACAGAGGTTTCTCACTAAAATAATACAGGGATTAAGTAATATGTCCTATGCAGACCACCTCAAGGCTCTATCCCTGTATTCTGTCTCCTACAGGCTTTTGAGGGGAGATCTGTGCCTGACATACAAGGCATTGTCAGACATCACTCTGATGGACCTCCTGCATATCCACAAAGCAAACTGCACCAGAATTACCCATTCAAAAGACTTAAACCTTGCCTGTGATATAAATAGGACCTGCTGGAAAGACAGGTATATATCCCAGTGATTACCCCTTCTCTGGAACAGGCTCCCCATCCACGTGAAGCAGACTTCCTCCCAACTCAATTCAAATGCAACATGGACAATTGGATGGGGAACAGGAAAATCTTCCCTGGTTTGGCACCTGTGTCTCTTATGGACACAGGCAACCCAGGTCCTAGCTTTTAGATGATTCATCTCCCAGGCCCATGCTTACACTTATCAAGGGTCTCAGAACTTGCCAGAGATTTGGGATGCATGGTTAGGCTTAAAAAGACCCTATAAGAGAGTTTAGGGGCAGGGACGGGATTGGTGTTTTACATTTAAGGACCAATCACTGACTTTAAGATTATGGAGGTGGAGTAGAGTTTTGGGTTTAGGGAATGACTGGCAATTTTAGGTTTAGAGAGGGGAAGTGGTGTTCTAGGGCTTGGGCTCAAGTTAGGAACTGTTTGGGAGTTTAAGGGTTTCAATTAGGGTTCTGATACAGCTATACAGTTTCATTGGGTTGGCTGTTGGGAAAGCTAAGTAGATAACCAAGATCAGGCTAGTAGGTGTTAAGACACTTTGCAATTCTGAGCAAGTGGTAGCAAGCAAGTGTGCTGTAAACTCTTAGCATGTGTGTACTTGTGGCCTGGAAAGTTATGTGAAATTGATGGTTTACCTTCTGAATTGTGTAACTGTTTAGCGATGGATTCTAAAATTTATTAAACAAAGTTTTCAATTTCTTGCTAAATCAAAATGATCATATCTTTCCCTCTTCATGGAATGGTGTTATTTCTGTGTTACATATGCCCAATAAAGATTATCATATTCTCAATAGTTATCACCCTATTTCTTTGCTTAATTCTACCTAGTTCTGTAGCATAGAGGGGATGGACCCTGATGATGACCTACATGAACAGTGGTGTAGTTAGCAGTTCTAGCACTTAAGAAGCCAAGCAAAAGGGAAAAGAAATGATGGGGCTTGGCCTCCCCATCTTTCCTAAGAGGTAGAGCGGGTGGTGTGCACTCAGGCACCCATAGTGTAATTGCATTTACCATGGTAGAGACTGAGGTATCCACCTCCTATGCTTTGTGGTTGGTGAGAGGGGGCTGCTTGATGGCAATGTCCATTTTGGAGGTGATAGAATATCCATCACAGACAGCACACTGTATGCACTCTTCTGTTGCACAGCAGAATGGATGCAGAGATGTGGGATCTAAACAGAAGACATCTTCAAGCCACCCCCTGATGGGCATTTAAATGATGACTTCTCAAAGCTCAGAGAAAGTTGATAACTGGCTGGCAGTGGGGAAAATGAATTAAAAATGTTTATGTTTAAAAAGCTGCCTAGAAATTTTTATGATATAAAAGACAACAAGAATTCAAAAATTAATTCACACCTTTGTTCACCCTGAATGCTATGCATTTTTATCTAATAGCATAGAGGTTATGACATAAGAGTGCATAACTTTATTAATACTACAAATATTAATAATGCCCCCTTAGTTATTTTTCCTGCTGATATTGAGAAGATATTGAGAAAGCATTTACTAAACCCTACTGGTTCTGTTAGTTCACTGTCGTAACATGGATGAACTTATCTGATGTACTTTTTACTATTCTTAAAAAAAGGCTGTAAAATAGGTCAAACGGTTGTGTTTACTTCACAGAAAATACAGTTAATGTGGAGAAATGGGAAACGACAATCCCTCTCTTCCACCTGTTTATTCATTTTACTGGATCATCTTCGTTATTTAATCAGATTTCTTCTTCAACTGTACTTTTGGCTCTGTAAATATTAGTGGTGCTTCATTTGCAGATGGCATCTTAATCTCTAGCAGAAGCCTATAAGTTCCTGCTCTTTCTAAGCTATTAAGCATTTTATCTTATTTTGTACTTCCTCAAGTCTTTCAGTAAATTTAGGGTTGAATTTTTCACTAAACGTGACATGAAATTTGTTCATTACTGGGAGTTGTTCTAAATTAGCAAAGAACGTATGAGCCTTTCTATGTCCAGCTAGATGCATAGCTTTAGATAACAGTATTACGTTTTTAAATAATAAATTAAATATTTGTCTTCATAATTGTAACACAACATTTTCTCACATTGCCAGAAGTTGCATACAATAAAAAAAGAAGGAAAGACAGAAAAAAGCCTCAAAAATATATGGAATAAATTGTTTTCTTTATAATTAAATATTGCCTTATACAAGAAAAAAAGATTAATAAAGTCATGGTGGCATCAGTCAAACCTACATTATCACTATTCATTCATTAATTTTAAAGCAAAACATTTGGGATATTTGGTTTCTTAGTATTACTTTATATAAGCTTTTCATGTGTGTCTAAATGTTCTGCCTTGCTGCTAAAGAGCTATATTACCACATGAAAATATAAACATGAATTACATATTACTGATAAAATTGTTATAACTGTAATGTTATACTTTAATTAAATAATTTATTTATTTTGAATAGTTATTGCTTTTAGAATTTTGCAGCTCATTTCATTTAAATTGGAATATAATATAAATGTTGTGGCATTTTAATAATTTAGCTGGATGCACCATCAGCTGTTATGTTTTGTTCGTAGGGTCATAGGTTCATAGGTGATTAGTAGGCTAATGGCACAAGAGCCTATACATGCCTAGACAATGATACTCAGGCTATGACAATATTATATCTTAATTCCACAGATATGGGAAGAGGCAGTATCGGGGTATTGGTTCTTTGGGTGTTGGAGTCCTGAGTCTTTTTACACAATGACTCTGTCCATAAGGAACATCAGCAGTAACTCAGGAGTGAAGTTATGGTTTCCCCATCCATTTATCAAAATTATTTTTGAAGAGAGTGAGGAACAGGCTTTGTTTTATGAAAATGAGAAGTTTATTCCATATATGATGTAACCTTTGGGATACAAATCTGTCTGTCCAGCTAGTTTTGCTAGATTCACAAATAGGATTCCAGTCCATGGAATGAGAAACCCTCATATAAGTTTTCTTGTGAATATGTAACATTTTCATCAGGGCTAGATGCCTTGTAGTTCAGGCATAAGTCACCTCTCAATAAATGACATGAGATGGAGTAAAGGTATAGGGCCTTTAGTCAGTCCGCATAAGACATGTGTCTTATGCTTTGACATGTGTCTTATGATTTGTATTTTTTTAGCGAGAAACCTCTGGGGCCACTCCAGTTCATGTAAGTGCCTGGTTAGGTAAATGTAGAAGGGAGCATTGTACTTGATTATGGGCCTGATAATGGCCTAGTACAATGGCACTATGACTTCCTTTGACCTTGATGCCATGCCTTTTCTTATAAGTTGAGCCACAAAGAAGGAATTCCTCACTACCGTAGCTATCTGGTGGTCAAAGTGTAGGTTACTATCTATCTTTATACATAGGTTCCTCACCACTGGATCTACTTTTAGGGATGTGCTATTAATATTATAATTTGCAGGGATATATAAACTACAGAAGTGTATGATTGTGCATTTAGTCTCAGACCACGGTTTTGGCATGAGTTATTAGTAATTTTTAGGCCTGTTTGTAGGATGTCAACATTGTTTGGGGATTCGATGGGAAAAATGATAGAAGATTTAAAAAAAGGGGGGTATAGTCAGAGGGATAAGCCCAAAGAAAAAAGGTACATTCCCATGTCATAATTGTGTTTGTTGTTCATCCATTATAACGGGAAAACATTTTTTTCATGCCATCACTAAACAGAAGTATACATTTAAGCTGTACACAACATGCAATACTGAAAATATAGTATACCTTGCTTTTTGTATTCAATTTCATGCCTTCTATGTGGGAAAATCCACAAGGAGATTAAAAGATCGAAGTATAGAACATTGGTCAGATATGCATAGGGATATACTTACAAATGCATTGGCTAAACATAAAATGGACATGGGTTCAAGTCATGACTTTAAATATAAAGTAATGTCCATAATTACAAAGAATGTTAGCGGAGGTAATATATGTAATGATGTGATGTGAAGGAATATAAATGGATACTTAGGTTAGCTGCAGATAAGTATCCAGGACTGAATGCTGCTATAAGTTTAAGAATGTTAGAGGAGTTAATATATGTAATGATGTGGATGCGAAGGAATACAAATGGATATTTAGGTTAGCTGCAGATACGTATCCAGGACTGAATGCTGCTATAAGTTTAAGAATGTTAGAGGGGTAATATATGTAATGGTGTGATGTGAAGGAATATGAATGCATACATAGGTTAGCTGCAGATAAGTATCCAGGACTGAATGCTGCTATAAGTTTAAGAATGTTAGAGGGGTAATATATGTAATGATGTGATGTGAAGGAATATGAATGCATACATAGGTTAGCTGCAGATAAGTATCCAGGACTGAATGCTGCTATAAGTTTAAGAATGTTAGAGGGGTAATATATGTAATGGGGTCTACTTCTATTCGCTGACAGCCCATTTCACTGAAACCCATTTCGTTGACAGCTCATTTCATTGACAAACATTCTAGGTGGGGGGCTGCGCCCCCCACACCCCCCCAACTATATATAACAACTCCACAGTCACACAACAGTGGTGAGGGGGGCAAAACCCAGGTTTTTGCCTTGAATACTTTTGTCAATGAAATGAGCTGTCAACGAAATGGGTTTCAGTGAAATGGGATGTCAGCGAATAGAAGTAGACCCATATAATGATGTGATGTGAAGGAATATAAATGGATACTTAGGTTAGCTGCAGATAAGTATCCAAGACTGAATGCTGCTATAAGTTTAAGAATGTCAGAGGGGTAATATATGTAATGATGTGATATGAAGGAATATAAATGGATACTTAGGTTAGCTGCAGATAAGTATACAGGACTGAATGCTGCTATAAGTTTAAGAATGTTAGAGGGGTAATATATGTAATGATGTGGATGCGAAGGAATATAAATGGATATTTAGGTTAGCTGCAGATAAGTATCCAGCACTGAATGCTGCTATAAGTTTAAGAATGTTAGAGGGGTTAATATATGTAATGATGTGGATGTGAAGAAATATAAATGGATACTTAGGTTAGCTGCAGATAAGTATCCAGGACCGAATGCTGCTATAAGTTTAAAACCAATATTGATGAAAAAACAAATGCAATGTTAATGAACGTAATTTAGTCACATGATGGGGTTGGGGTCTATATTGGAATCGCCAAAGACATAAACCGTGAATACGTAAACATCGACACATAATGAGCGAACCACCAGAACAGCTATCAAACGGATTTGTTCGGCCAGCAGGGCGATTCTGTGGATAAGGGTATATACCCTTTTCCCCATTGTAGTGCGATCTCGGAGTTGGTATATTTAAGTAGGGGGGTGGGGAGGTGCAGCGGGGCTTGCTCCCCTGCAAAAGTGTTTCTCGTTATTGTTTTTTGTAGTTGGTTTAGGTATACTTACATGGCGTTGTTGGTTAAGGAAATCCATTCGATATTTTGCCTTTCACTGTTCTGGTGGTTCGCTCTTCTAGTAGTTCACTCATTATGTGTCTACATTTTCGTATTCGCGGTTTACGTCTTTCACGATTATAATATAGACCCATGGGGCTGTGGTCTATGGATGTATTTAAGTGAATTATGACTTTGATGTTTTATTGTACTGAAGAAGGGCTAAGCCTGAAAGCTTTGCTGTTTGTATTACCTTTGCTGGTCATTATATTAAACTGTGGTTCAACATTCTTGGTCTAGTTTTTACATGGATTCAATGAATGTTCCCAACTCGGTAGACTTGGTGAGCCAGAGGCCCCCAACATTGGCCTTCACTTCAGAAAAGTATATACAAAACAGGAGGGGTTCTACAAC
The DNA here is from genome assembly GCF_019279795.1 of Protopterus annectens. Lineage (NCBI taxonomy): Eukaryota > Metazoa > Chordata > Ceratodontiformes > Protopteridae > Protopterus > Protopterus annectens. Next base: position 50,639,956 of record NC_056750.1, on the reverse strand, counting down.
TGAGCCCTGTGGGGCACTACTAGTTTCAGGTTTCTTATTGGAAGTGGATTTGCCTATCTGGGCAACGTGTTCTGTCAGTGACCCAGTTTGCTATCCGCCTGAGGATGCAGGGGGTTATGCTTACTGCAGTAAGTTTATCTGTAATTTCCAAGTGGGGGACTGTGTCTAAAGCGTTGGCCAGGTCTAGATAAGTGGTGTGTACCCTTTTATCCTCATCTATGGCCCTTGTGAGTTTGTCAAAGAAGTCCACCAGACTGAGCAGGCAAGACCTCCCTTTGACAAAGCTAAACTGAATCTGTCCAATGTTTGGAAATTCCCTATGTCATTATTGATCAGGTCCATAATAATTCTCTGCATGACCTTCAGATAAGACTGATCAAGCTTATGGATATGTAGTTTCCTGGGTCAGTTGATGGGCCTCCCTTGTGCAGAGGGCAACTGTCGCAGTCCTTCATTCCTCTGGAACAAAGCCTGTCTGGAAGCTGTGATTAAAGACAGTTTCATGTGGCCCTGATAGATCCCATTTTAATCTATTTAAGAAGCATCCTGGAATGTTGTCAGGACCCATGGAGGCTGTATGTTTGGCTTTAGTGAGGACAGTAAGGACCTGTTCCCTCTTAATGACCAGTAGAGGAATGTTTGTGGGTACTTCTTTGTGTGTGGTAGGAGGTGATGGGGTGAAGAAGTTTGAAATGAACCTGTCAACCAACAGCTGTGCTATAGTTTCACACTAGGTGTAAGTGTTGCTATCCATGATTAACTTTCCACATTGCTGAACATTTTCCCTGAGTTTATAAAACACACTTAAAAAAAAGCCTTGCAGTTATCTTTTACCTGAGAGGCTATCTTTGCCTTGTAGTTTGCTTTGGCAGATTTGACCAGTTCTCTAATGTGTTTCTTTAGACTGGTGAGTGCCTTTTTGCATTGCTTTGTCGGTTCCTTCTTGGGTTTGGAGAAGGTTTTTTTTTCCTTTTGTTGAATAGCCTATTTATGCTAGGGGGTCCACCAGACTGCTTTATTTTTGCAAGTAATCATAGGTTTGATTTGGACAGGTACTGTTTCCTCTATACAGCTTGTAATGTGGGTGTACAGTGCTTTTGTGTATAGCACAGAGTAGTCATCCAGGTTTGGAGGAGCTTGGAAGTTTAATAAGCTGTCACTTAGTTTGAGGTAATTGGCCTTAACAAAGTTCTTAACAAGTCTGGAGTTTTGTGGGTGTTCTAAGTTAGTTTTAATACTAAAGGAGATCATTTTGTGGTCATATCTAACCACAGAGGAGTTAATACATGGGAGGAGTCAGCACCCCCATGTCTGTCAGTACCAGTTCTAGGATATTTGTACCTTTAGTTTGGGAGCTAACTAGTTGCTCCAGGGTGTTTGCATTGATGAAGTCCAAAATTCTTCAAGCAAGTGAATTATGGGTCATATACTTAGTATGGTGTTAGGCTAAATGTTAAGAGATTCCAGTAAGTTTAGGTAGGAGCTGTGTTTTTCCAGACTCGTATTAGGGGAGCTGTAGATAGCAAGGATATGATAGAGGGTTGCACCTATGGTTAGTTGGGCATGGAGCAGCTCAGGTGAGTCATGTTGTTGGTGCACCTATGGTTAGTTGGGCATGGAGCAGCTCAGGTGAGTCATGTTGTTGGTGCACCTATGGTTAGTTGGGCATGGAGCAGCTCAGGTGAGTCATGTTGTCGGTGCACCTATGGTTAGTTGGGCATGGAGCAGCTCAGGTGAGTCATGTTGTTGGTGCACCTATGGTTAGTTGGGCATGGAGCAGCTCAGGTGAGTCATGTTGTTGGACCAGTCTAGCTTTGTACTTGCCCTTTATAAACATGGAGACACCTCCTCCCTTTGTTCTATCCTGAGTTGAGGGGATTGGAATTTATGAAAAGCATTGTAGCCTTTGATAGCTGGTATGCTCTCCATTGTTCTGGATCACATTTCCATAACTGCACATATGTCTGCATTCTTCAGGGTGAGGAGTGCTTCCAGGGAGTGCATTTGTTTTATTTAAATTCCTAGCACTGAGCAGTTGTACCTTGAGGTGGTCATGAGTGATTTTTGTTATTTTGGAGGGTTTAATAACTTGGCATGGCCTAAAATCACACTATGTGGATAGATACAGTTTTTGCCACTATCTGGAAGCTAAATGGTGTCAAGTCAAACTACCTTTGGAAAAGCATCATGGTTTGTCGATCATGTTTTCCCAGGCTATCATACTGGATCCCCTTGTGACACCAGAAACTAAGCCAATTGTTGAAGTCAATCTTTTTTGCTGGTGCTGTGGCATCATCATTGGTGAATGTAGGATGTTACTCAAAGCTTGATTCATACCCACCTGGGACATATATTCAGATAGCGTCATCATGTCTCTCTTCATGTAGTCCAGTGAGGTATAGGTCATTTATGCTCACATGGACTAAAAGCATGTTATACTGGTACTTGTCATTTAAAGACCTAAGCACGTGTGATCTGGTGGATCCTGGCTCCAGACAGACACTCACTATGATCATCTCCTTGTGTAGCTTGGTGAGGGGGACATTAGTATGTCTTAGAATGGGATCCCCAATAACTAGAATGTTTGGCTGTGTGGTGTGTTACCTTATGGGCTTGGAAGCAGGGCTGCTTTGATTTTCAGAGTTATGTGTTGTGTGAGGTGCTGTCTTTTTTTGAGTGTGTGCAGGGTCACTGAGAGATGCTTTTAGGAGTCTTAAAACTTTAGGTAGATTACATGCGAGTACTCCCACATATGTAGGTCTATTTGTTTGTTCTTTAGTGTTGGTAGTGAGTGTTTTGGATGTAACACTGTCAACCTGGGTTGAATTTTTGTGTGTGTATGTAAGAGCTTTGCCTCTAATGACATTATCTATCTACATCTCTCACATACTGTGTTTGTTTGTTCTAAAATTAAGTGGATGTTAGTGAACATGAGGCAGTTACTACACTGCCCCAGAATGCCCATATCCACCAGGCCAAAAACAGAGATGACAGGGAAGTGCCTATTAATTATACCAGATCCTTAGTAGATGGGAAGGAATAGGGGAGAGGCACTTAAAGGTCTAAATGAGAGTGTTTAGTAGTATTCTATTAGATGACCTGCAATGGTTCTGCCTTCTACACAAACTGGCAGCTCTTTGAACAGCTATGAACAATGGGATACTGTAGAGAGCATTTCCTATACAGGATTATAAACTGGAGAGATTTGCATGTATACAAGGCATACGTAACCCCATTTGAGCAATGGCTTTCATACCAGCAGGTTGAAAGACTTTTTTATTGTTAAGACCTCTAGCCGATCAGATAAACACACAATAAGCCTTACACCAGCAAATTCTAACTTGCATGGGTTAAATCAGCCCTCTGGTCCCACCAGATTACACAGTAGAACTCTCTTAATGTAAAACAAAGTGGTTTTGAGCTCAAGTACAGCAACAGATGATTTACAAGAAAAGGCAGAACTCCTGCAGTATCAGGAATCCTTAGAAATAAGTTCACAAACCCTGAGAAATGTACCCAAATACAGAACAATGTGCAGAAATGTAGAAAAACTTCTACAAACACAGAAAATCTTTGCAAAACAGAAATATTTTAACAAACTCAGGAGAACTTTGGTAAACTCAGAGTAGCTTTTTGCAGTATCAGAGGAGGTTAGGAAATATCAGAGTACTGATAAAATGAACTAAGAGCAGTACAGTAAAAAACAGGTAGTGATTCTTTAACAAGTGCAGGCTGAAAAACAGTGGTAAAATCAAACAAATCAAGGTATGCAGCACAGAACTGTTAAATAGCACTGAGATAGAGCTAGTGCAAATATATATAAAAAAAAGTAAAAAGAAACATATCAGTATTGTAGGTCCACGGATGGCTTTATCTGCCATCCAGGGGTCTTTTAGTCACAGGCAACCAAGCCAGACACAGAGAAGCTCTGAATAATTGGGCATAGAATCACAAACATATAAGGCTTTTATACCAGCAGGATGAAAGACCTTTACACAGTTAAGTCCTCCGATTGATCAGAGAAACATACATTAAGCCTTCTACCAGCAGTTTCCAACTTGTATGGGTTGAATCAGCTCTCTGCTCCAACCAGAGTGCAGAATAAAACTCTCTTAATGTAAAATGAACTGGTTGTGAGCTCAAGAGCAGTAGGAAATGTTTCACAACAAACGTTAAACAGTTGCAGTATCGGGAATCCTTGGAAATAAGGTCACAAAGTCTGAGAAATTTCATAAACTGCAACTTATCTCTAGACACACTGATAATGGCAGCCTGTCAGCCTTGTTGACAAGCATTATGAGATGAGATTTATTGTGCAGCTGGGAAAAAAGCTGGTGTTTTGTTACTTTTGAGTCTTGATTGAAGTTTTCCACATACGGAACCAGGAAAGGACAGAAGTGAAGGGAAGTCTGCAAAATATTTATACACACCAACACGGCAGAGTGACTTCAGAGATCTGAAATCACCCAAGTGATGAATGTAACAGAGATCCAACAATCCAGCAAAGAAAGAAAGAAATTCACAAAGTAAAATTACAGGAGCAGGAGTGCTGGAGCACAAAAATAGCAGAGAATAAGACAACTGGAAACAGGAGAAATGCAAACTTCCACTCCCCAAATATGGCAAGAGACTGACATGTGTCTATAGATGTCTGATGATATCAGGGGTTGCATTTAGAAACAAGGAGAGAAAATGACCAGAAAGATGGAAGTAAGAGCTTACAGAAGAGAGAAAGTTACAAATTAATAATCATATTCCGTTAGACTGAGAACCCACGCTCCCATTGTTCAGCATTAAAAGTAAGATGCTATCTGTCACTTTTACACCCATGCTCCCACTGTTCAGCATTAAAAGTAAGATGCTTTCTGTCACTTTCACGCATAGTTGTTTAGCATTAAAAGTAAGATGCTTTCTGTCACTTTCACACCCACGCTCCCATTGTTCAACATTAAAAGATACTTTCTGTCACTTTCACACCCACGCTCCCTTTGTTCAACATTATAAGTATCAGCTCCTGCTAACGCCTGGGTCCAGCCATTCCTTTTATTGATTACTTCTTTATTTACAGACCCGAGCGCTAACCTACAACAAGACAGGATTTATCTATTCATTATAAGTAAGATGCTTTCTGTCACTTTCACACATAGTTGTTTAGCATTAAAAGTAAGATGCTTTCTGTCACTTTCACACCCACGCTCCCATTGTTCAACATTAAAAGATACTTTCTGTCACTTTCACACCCATGCTCCCTTTGTTCAACATTTAAAGTAAGATGCTTTCTGTCACTTTTACACCCACACTCCCATTGTTCAACATTAAAAGTAAGATGCTTTCTGTCACTTTCAGGGTCTATATTAAATACACAAATGCTTAATTGTTTGAATCTCTAAAGGTTGACCTTTAGAGATCGAACAGTTAAGTGTTCGAATGTTTTCAAAAATTAAAAAAAAAACTAAAGGGTGTAAGCAAGGGGGTCAAGCCCCATGCACCCCCACACCCCCCCTACTTAAATATACCAAATCCAAGATCATGCTACAGTGTAAGGAATGGGAAATTTTCCCTTTGCCGCACTGTAGTGCACTGAAGTGCGATCTCGGAGTTGGTATATTTAAGTAGCTGGGGTGTGGGGGATGCATGGGGGCTTGCCTCCCTGCTAAAACCCTTTCATTTAATTTTTTTTTAATTTATTTTGTTTTATTACATTTTTGAACACTTAACTGTTTGATCTCTAAAGGTTGACCTTTAGAGATTTGAACATTTAAGCATTTGTCTATGTAATATAGACCCCACTTTCACACCCATGCTCCTGTCATTTAGCATTAACAGTAAGATGCTTTCTGTTACTTTCACACCCACAGTCCCTTTGCTCAGCATTTAAGGTAAGATGCTTTCTGTCACTTTCACACCAACACTCTCTTTGTTCAACATTAAAAATAAGATGCTGTTTGTCACTTTCACACCCATACTCCTGTCGTTTAGCATTAAAAGTAAGATGCTTTCTGTCACTTTCACATCCACGCTCCCATTGTTCAGCATTAAAAGAAAGATGCTTTCTGTCACTTTCACACCCATGCTCCCTTTGTTCAACATTAAAAGAAAGATGCCTTATGTCACTTTCACACCCATGGGGAAACTGTTCAGCATTAAAAGTAAGATGCTTTCTGTCACTTTCACACCCACACTCCTGTTGTTTAGCATTAAAAGTAAGATGCTTTCTGTCACTTTCACACCCATGCTCCCATTGTTCAGCATTAAAAGTAAGATGCTTTCTGTCACTTTCACACCCATGCTCCCATTGTTCAGCATTAAAAGTAAGATGCTTTCTGTCACTTTCACACCCATGCTCCCATTGTTCAGCATTAAAAGTAAGATGCTTTCTGTCACTTTCACACCCACGCTCCCATTGTTAAGCATTAAAAGTAAGATGCTTTCTGTCACTTTCACACCCACGCTCCCTTTGTTCAACATTAAAAGTAAGATACCTTATGTCACTTTCACACCCATGGGGAAACTGTTCAACATTAAAAGTAAGATGCTGTTTGTCACTTTCACACCCATACTCCTGTCATTTAGCATTAAAAGTAAGATGCTTTCTGTCACTTTCACATCCACGCTCCCATTGTTCAGCATTAAAAGTAAGATGCTTTCTGTCACTTTCACACCCACGCTCCCATTGTTCAATATTAAAAGTAGGATGCTTTCTGTCACTTTCACACCCACGCTCCCATTGTTCAGCATTAAAAGTTAGATGCTTTCTGTCACTTTCGCACCCACACTCCCGTCATTTAGCATTAAAAGTAAGATGCTTTCTGTCATTTTCACACCCATGCCCCCTTTGTTCAGCATTAAAAGTAAAATGCTTTCTGTCACTTTCACATCCACGCTCCCTTTGTTCAGCATTAAAAGTAAGATGCTTTCTGTCACTTTCACACCCACGCTCCCATTGTTCAGCATTAAAAGTAAGATGGCCCTTGTCTTTCTTGCAGTACATTACTGTGATTCAGTCTGAAAATGGTGTTGTTGTTTTGTTGCTTAATATACTAGGTAAAAGGCCTGCGACATTCCCACTGGGTTACTACTGTTTGTTGCTTAATATACTAGGTAAAAGGCCTGTGACATTCCCACTGGGTTACTACTGTTTGCTGCTTAATATACTAGGTAAAAGGCCTGTGACATTCCCACTGGGTTACTACTGTTTGCTGCTTAATATACTAGGTAAAAGGCCTGTGACATTCCCACTGGGTTACTACTGTTTGCTGCTTAATATACTAGGTAAAAGGCCTGTGACATTCCCACTGGCTTACTACTGTTTGCTGCTTAATATACTAGGTAAAAGGCCTGTGACATTTCCACTGGGTTACTACTGTTTGCTGCTTAATATACTAGGTAAAAGGCCTGTGACATTTCCACTGGGTTACTACTGTTTGCTGCTTAATATACTAGATAAAAGGCCTGTGACATTCCCACTGGGTTACTACTATTTGCTGCTTAATATACTAGGTAAAAGGCCTGTGGCATTCCCACTGGGTTACTACTGTTTGCTGCTTAATATACTAGGTAAAAGGCCTGTGACATTCCCACTGGGTTACTACTATTTGCTGCTTAATATACTAGGTAAAAGGCCTGTGGCATTCCCACTGGGTTACTAATGTTTGCTGCTTAATATACTAGGTAAAGGCCTGTAACATTCCCACTGGGTTACTACTATTTGCTGCTTAATATACTAGGTAAAAGGCCTGTGGCATTCCCACTGGGTTACTACTGTGCTTAGAGACTGCATTCATGCTATGCTGAAATTGTGTTTAGACTGACTTGAAGTGAGTACCTGGAGAGTGATTAGAACATTAAGTGTGGGAATAAAAGAGGAAGTAAATAACTGACCGTAAAGCAGTCTCTTTCAAAATAAAACTCAAACTTGAGATCCCTTCCACCCAAGATACCTTTAGAAATTTTAGACAAATTATCAACTCCTAAGTGATACATTCACAAGCTTTAAATCTCCACCAAACCCAGTTAACATCACTGAATTTGGAAAAATAAACACCACCCAAATATACCAGCATGTAAACTGCAGCATAGATGCAGCCGTACTCCATAGAAAGAAGTGCAGGCCAAACTTCAGAAAATACCCACATGGTTGAACCATAATATCAACAAGCTTTATAATAAAAGGAAAATAATTTTGCCCAAAAATAAGAAAAGTAATTCCCTGAATGCCCTTGTCACTGAAATAAACAAACAACCCAGGAGCTTAATAAAATCCACTAAAGCAAAGTATGAGGCTAAAATAGCTACCCAAGCCAATGAAAATTGCAAGGCATTTTTAGTTACATTCATAATCTGAAAAGCACAACAAGCAGTGCAAAGAGCTGATCGTGAATGATGTTACCTACACTGAGGTGAAGATTTCGTGAACCTACTGGATGATAAATTTACCTCCAACTTTACTCCTCCCTCCTTCTGTCCCTCAAGAACTTTACTCCTCCCTCCTTCTGTCCCTCAAGAACTTTACTCCTCCCTCCTTCTGTCCCTCAAGATATAACTGAAACTGGCTTGTCACCAGCTATCACACAAGACCAAGCCCTAAAAGTGCTATCAAGAGCTAAAAATACTGCATCAATGGGAGCTGACAATACCCCCGGATGCATTTTAAGTAACATGAGGCACGATTTACCCACACCCCTAACAACACTGTTCAATCTTAGCCTTTAAACAGACTTTGTACCAAGCAAATGGAGAACAGCTACAGTCATTCCCCTGCATAAGGTAGGACCTTCCACAGACCCAGGCAATTACAGACCTATAAATCTGACCAGCCTCATATGCAAAGCCATGGAAAGACTTATCATGGAACTACTCAATCAGGACATAGGGAGCATCTAGACACTGGATCCATCTCAGTTTGGATTCATCAAGGGCAGGTCATGCTTACTCAGCCTGGCTGATTTTTTTTTTTTTTGAAAAAGTCAGCTGAGCAATAGATGAACACAAAATGGAACACATCACATACCTCAATGTGGCCAAAGTTTTTGACATAACTCCCCACTCAGCATTAGTAGGAAATCTAAATAAGCTTGGAATAAACCCGTGTCACCTGCTGCATTGCCAAGTGGCTCACAACTAGGATGAAAATGATCAAAATAGGGGAAGTTACTCCCATAAATAGACTAGTCATCTGTGGAGTTCCCCAGGGTTTCCATGCTGAGACCTCTCCTCATTGGCATCTACTTTTTTGAAGTAAAAGCCAATACTAAAGAGCTCTGGCTGACTAAGTTTGCAGATGGCAGCAAGCTAGCAGCAATCACTGAATCCCCAGATGAGTTAGCTGTCATACAGGAAGGTTTGTCCAAAATAAACAACTGGTGTAAAATTCATGAACTGAAGCTAAAATGCCAAAATTACATTATTGCATCCTTTGGGAAGTCCGCACCCCAGAGAACTTCCACACTGACAATATGCCTAAGAGCTGACCCAGTTGTTTGTAATTTGGGAACTTATATGGACAGTGGCCTAACATTTGATTAACATGTGACCATTGTTGTAAGAAAGTCCTTCAATATTGCACAGCTTGTAAACAAAAGGATTCTGTCTATATCTAAAGATGACATTGTCCCCCTTTATTCAGCCTTATTAGGCCAGTCACTGATTATAATGCCTTCTTTGGGATGTATCTGTCCAGATACATGCAACAACTGGAATGCCTGCAGAGATACCTTCGTAAAAGTATACAAGGTCTAAAGAACATATCATACATGGACCAACTCAAAGACCTGTCACTGTACTCTGTATCCTACAGAATGCTAAGAGGTAACCTGTGTCTAGCATACAAGACATCCTCCAACACATTACTGATGGATCATCAGAAATACTCAATCTATGGATCTAAACCTCTTCTGCAACATCATCAGAACAGTTTGGAGGGGCAGGTATATCTCACAGAGGATACCGCTGCTCTGGGACAAACTCCCCATCCACATAAAACAAAGTTCATCCCTGTCCATATTCAAGCACAGCTTAGATTAATGGATGGAAAACAGAAAATTGACCCCATAACTTCCCCCTGTACTACTAATGATGGAGGTAGATCATAAATGCTTTACTCCATGTATGGGTCCCCTCAAATTATCTATTGCATAATCTTAGTTATTCTCATTAGGGTAACATATAAATATCAACCATGGGATGGGTAAGGCCAGTTTATAACTTAATGGAATAGGTTAGTTCAAACACAAAAAGTTAAATTAGCTAGGCTTAAAATAGCCCAAAAGGGCAGTTAGCCTAGTACGTACCTATGCTCCGATGAACCTACAAATAAATAGAGGTATAGAAGAAAGACAGTGAGAACCTGGACTGAGTTAATCTAACACCTGCTACATTTTTGTATGCATGAATGTGCATAACTGGCTACAAACTGCTGCTTGTTAGCTGACCAGCTGATATTTAGCTAATTGGCTGATGAGCTTAGTGCATAAAATTCAATTGTTTTTATTAATATAAGCTTTTTGCTGCTAGTCAAGTCGATGATGTGATTTGCATTGTGGAGATTATTTTGCATATGGTGGTACCTGCAGAAGTTTAAATAATAACATAATGCTTTGTTTTTGGCTGTACATATCCTGGATTATCTAAATAACAGATCTATATTAAAAGATCGAATGGCCACACATCGAATTTTAGCTCATCGAGACCAGAGTATCGGAGAATGCAGTTGTTGAAAGCTGACTTCTTCAAAACTCACTGCTCAGAAATTGAGTGCAAGTCAGAATGAATACAAATATTTACTACCATCATGTTATACATGCCAAAAGTAACATGTACGATGTTAACATCTTAGCTGTTGGCCAACTATTGTGATTCGATGAGGTGTGATTCAAACAAGACGGCTATCAACAATTGTATTCTTCGATGCACTGGTTTCAATGAACTGAGATTCGATGTTGTGGCTGTTCGATATTTTAATATAGATCCTAAGTAAGCAGTGTCTAGTCATCAACAGCAACAATATACTATAGACCAATAGTCCCTGAGCAATGCATGTGATGTTTTCACATTTCATATTTTCATTAGCTTCAATTATGAGTCAATTTTAGACATATTATGCACTGAGGTTACTTATTCGTACTTCAGTAGTATATTTATTCAAGAACATTCATGGAATTAATAATTGCAATATTTTCAATTGACTGAGCTCAGCTAAGTAAACGTGAAGTTATTTATTAAAACTGACATTAAGCTGCAACTTCATTGGTGCAGTCTCAGTGATGTCATTAGAAGAAGGCAGTCTGCAGACTTTTTTACATAAGTACTGGTCTAAATGAAATGGGTGTGCATTTACAAATATAGTAATACTTCTGATATCCAGATCCGATTAATTGACTGAATTACTACAGTGAGGATGTAATATAAGTTGTCTTTGTCTGTGGGGCGATATCAGAAACATGAAAATGTGTATCTCTGCTACCTTTAAACTACAACAAAAAAGAAAAAAAAAATCTTGCTTTTTTCCCCACTTTCTGAAACTTAAGAAAGTTCAGTTACAGATTTGCTGTTCTGAACTGTTTGGAAGTTTCTAGAAGGCCAGTGCTTGCTTGGGCTAAAGGGAAGTCTCTGTGTTCACCAGTGGCAGTGGTTAACACTGAACAGCCTGCCTGTCCCTGGAGGAGTGGTTACTGCCTAGAAGCTGTAGTTTTATTGGCCATTTTGGGTCAATTCTAAACTCCTTGATCTCTCTCTCTTAAAACCCCGAAACTCTCTTTTTGCGTGGTCTTGCACACAGAGCAGCATCGGGCAGTGCCGCTTAAACAAGCTTAAACTATTCCCGGCTCCACAAAGTCTGCACTTCACTTTTTCCCTTAGAACTGCTCTAAATATCTAATTAAGCACTCTATTCTCATTCTAAAGCCCTGCACTTGCTCGTATAAGTAATCTCATAGGTAAACACAAACTAAAGCACTACATCCTCTTATACTCCTTCTAAGCACTTGCTCCCTATTGGTTCTTTCTGATCAGTCAAAAAGTAGTTCCCTATATTATTCAGGCATATCCAAAGGTCAGTTTTGGGTTTACTCTCCAGTCCAGCTGGTGAATCTGGGAATCTTGAGGCAATGTTACAACTGCCTTATGTATGCAGACCACCCTCTCCTCCTCCCAACAAGCTCAAATATATGTGAGAGATGCAACTATATAGCCAAACTGGAGGCTAAGCTCTCTCAACCCAGTACAGGCACAGCCTGTCAGAAGGAGAAGGTAACCACACACACCACAAATCCAGTCTCACATAGACTTATCGCATCAGCAAACCAAACACATAAACACACAAAAACATACTCGGAGGCTCTAAATAAAAATCTGCCTAAGTAGCAGAGACCTCCAAAGCACACATCCAAGCAGCACCTACCACGAAACAATATCCATGTAGCACATAGTTCACAAAGACAGTGTGCCACACAGTCACAGCCCTTAAGCCTAAACAACACACCTAATACACTTGTAATATTTATTTATTTATTTATATTTATTTATTTATTGCCGTTGGTTTACCAGGATAGTCCATTGGGCCATAAAGAACCCGTTTTCAATGGAGTCCTGGGGAGAAAAGCTCCATAACAGAAGGTATTTACAACATTTTAACAGTTACAATATTAGTACAGAGAGTTATTAATATTGTGTAAACAAACAAATGTAGAACTCATCAGTTAGAATAGCAGTCATAACAGTTAAAACAATAGGAAGAAATGTACTAGAATTAAATAAATATAATATAATACTGATAGAGAATAAATGTCAAAGGTATAGCAGTAGAATATGGTATTGAGGGTGAAATAAGTAGAGTTATTTATGTGGGGTGGGAACAAGAGCATTCCCACTGAGAAGCTAGATGAAAGTGAAGAGACTTTTTGAAGGCAGAGTTGTTAGAGGTGGTGCGGATGAGTGGAGGTAGGGAGTTCCAGAGGCGAGCGAGGCTGAAGGAAAGAAGGTTTTTGCCTGGGGGATGAGTCGGTCTGTGTACTTCGAGTAGATTTTGATTATTTGACCTTAGAACTCTGTTAGGTAGGTGCATTTTAAAGGCAGAAGAAAGAGAGGGACAGAGGGTAGGGTTGAGAATAAGCTTATGGGCTAGAGTTAGTTGAGTATAAGTTAGTTGATTGGGAAGTTCTAGCCATTTTAGCTTATGGAGGGAGATGCAGTGGTGGGTGGAGGATTTTTGGCTGGTTGCAAATTTTGCAATTTTGTTGTAACAGGAGGTAAGTTGTTTTAAACAGGACTGAAGATTAGTTAGTAGTGGGGCACCATATAGAAGGGATGGTATTAGGAAGGAGGTAGAAAGAGTGATTTTAGTGGCAGATGTGAGGTAGGTGTTCTGTCTATAAAGCATGCCAAGTTTCTGGTGTGTTTTTTTTTATGTTAATTTGCAGGTGGGAGTTAAATTTCAGTTGGTTATCGATTTGGACCCCAAGAAGCTTGGTTTCTGATACTATTTCAAGAGGTGAGTTGTGTAGAGTAGTAATTGAGAAGGTACCCATGTCGGGAGGGATGGCTTTGGAAGGAGTAAATAACATTAATTTGGTTTTGGAAGCATTGAGAGCTAGATGATTACATAGCATCCATTGTTCTGTGGAAGAGAAGGGATCTTGAGTAAGTTTTTGTAGGGTATTAATAGAAGAGGCAGAACAGATGATAGTTGAGTCATCCGCATATTGGATGATGCTAGAGAAAGGGATAGATTTGTGGAAGTCATTTATAAAGATGTTGAAGAGAAGAGGACCCAGTATGGAGCCTTGGTGAACTCCTGTAGGGGTACCAAGGAAAGAGGAGGTAGCTTTTTTCCATTTTACAGCTTGGCTTCTGTTAGATAGGTAGTTAGAGAACCAGTTCAAAGAGGAGGAAGACAGGTGAAGTTTGGAGAGTTTGTTTAAGAGCAGACTATGTGAGATAGTATCGAAGGCTTTGGAGAGGTCAAGGAGTAAGGTAGAAACAATTTTTCCAGAGTCACGGGCTTTATTTACAACCTCAAGGAAGGAGAGGAGGGCTGTCATGGTGCTATGATTGGGTCTGAAACCGTGCTGTGTGGGAGTTATAAGATGGTTGTCTAGGAGGTGAGGAAGAAGCTGAAGTTGGATACATTTTTCTAAGAGTTTAGAAATGGGGGACAGGATGGCTATGGGACGGAAATTAGTAATGTTATTATTGTTACCACCTTTATGTAGAGGTATAATAAAGGCTTGTTTCCAGACTTGGGGAACTGTGTGTTCTTGTAGAGAGCGGTTAATTAAAATTCTAATGGGGTAGGCAAGGGTTTCAGCGGCTATACTGAGAAAGTAGGAAGGGATATCATCAGGAGCATTGGTACATGGTTTCAATTTCTGAAGAAGTTTTTTAATAGTGGATGTTGGTATAGGATTTAATGAGAAGAGGGGGCAGTCAGGAGTGGGGGAGTTTTGGGTAGGTGGAGATGGGGATAGGGTGGATGTAGAAGAGAGGGTAGAGGAGTCAGTGGGTGAGGAGTGTGGTATAGAATATGTGACTCTATTGTCAGACACACTGACGTCCCACTCACCAGGCTGAAAAAGGAGAAGGTCACTGTAAGCTGCCTGTTGGGTGCCAGGATCCGCCACATAACACAAGCACTTGGGTCACTCCAAAGCAAGTATAAGTATGACTCCATCATTGTCCATGCTGGTGTGAATGACCTGAGAAGTACCTCCCTGGACTGCATGAAACAAGACGTACAGGAGCTCTTTGATCATGTAGCCCAGGCCAGTATGACCCTGACCTTGAGTAGCATCTTACCCTCACCAAGAATGATGCCACAGTATAAAGACAAAATGATCAATTTTAACAATTGGCTAAAGTATTGGTGTCATTCAAAGGGGATCCAGTGTCTGTCAGCCTGGGATGACATGCTCAACAAGCCACGTTGCTTCGCTAGGGACGGCTTGCACCTGTCACCCCTGGGTCTTCGAATACTGGCTAAGGCTCTTGCCTCCCCCATAGTGCCTTTTTTAGGCAAGGCTCAAAAGACAAACCCACCCCCATAGACAACACAAAGAAAAAAAAAACGAAGAGTAATGCTGCTCAATGCCAGAAGTCTAAACCTCAAGATGCACACACTCGGGACTCTCCTCAGTATGGAGAATATCGATATCTGTGCAGTAACAGAAACCTGGTTCAAGGCTCCCGAGAGCACCCCAGCACTACCAGGCTATACTTCATACCATGCTTTCTGGCACCAAAACTTGGACCAAACCACAAAAGGAGGGGGAGTATCCATATTTATCAAGGATACCCACACCTCCAGGCTAGTGGCACTGCATGAAGTTTCGGAGATCATCCATGTACAACTAACAGTGGGCAAAACTGCCTTTCAGTTTGTAGCCTGCTACAGACCACCCTCCCAAACACAGGAACCTCACTCGGCTTTCCTGAGAACACTGGAGAATATGAAGGTCTCTCCAAACACTATTATATTGGGTGACTTCAACTACCCAAACATCGATTGGGAAAACTACTCAAGCCCAAACACCCTCGCCCAATGGTTCCTAGAATTTATAAACTCAAATGCTATGGAACAACTGGTCACCACTCCCACAAGAGGGGAAAACATGGATCTGGTCATCACTAACATGGGGTCTCTATGTTCCACACCAGAGGTATACCCCTCATTGCTAAGATCAGACCATAAACAAATCTCACTGGACATCCATATTCCGTCCCCACCCCTAGCCAAGGAAACCACGGTGAAGAACTTCTCAAAAGCAAACTTCACACTTCTCAAAACTGAGGTGGAATACTTCAAAGCCCCCGGGCCAGTGGACAATACGGCCCAAAATGCAGAATCCTTTACAAAAGCACCCTATGGACACCTACAGGAATGCATGGAGCATGCTATCCCAAATAAAACCAAGACTCACTCCTGCAAAGGCAGGAGACCTGTCTGGTGGACTTCGGCCATAAATAAGCTATATAACAGAAGGAGAAAGCTACTACATGACAGAGCAAAATCCCAAAAAGGGAAGGCATCACTGATCAGTACTAGCAAGAAGCTACGATCCCTCATAAAATCTTCTAAGGCCAGTTTTGAAAGAAAACTTGTACAAGACACTAAAGATAATCACAAGGCCTTCTTTAGTTATGTCAAAAACCTTGGAGGCAACTCCCAGATATGCTCTGAGTTAGTGCAAAATGACAAAAAATTCACTGAACCCACAGACATTGCCAAATCCTGGCAGAAAGTTTCAGTGCAAACTTCACCCCCCCTTCCCCCCCAAAAGAGCAAATGTCTATCCCAACAGAGTGTAGCCTTCCTGAGATCACAGATGCACAGGTGAGAGCTGCCCTCTCCAAAGCTAAAAACACAGCATCAATGGGACCAGACGGTGTCCTGGGCTGCATCTTACATGAGCTCCAAGAAGAACTAAACCCTCATATAAAGTCACTGTTCAATCTCAGCCTTACTACAGGATATGTTCCCAAGGAATGGTGTACAGCAACAGTGGTCCCACTCCACAAAGGTGGTGCCACAACAGACCCCGGAAACTATCGCCCTATAAGCCTGACTAGCCTGGTCTGCAAAGCTATTGAACGTATCATCATGGAAATCATAAACAAAGACATTGGGAACCTCCAGACACTGGATCCTACCCAATTTGGATTCGTTAAGGGCAGATCTTGTCTCTTGAACCCAGTTGACTTCTTTGAAACAGTTACCAAAGCCATAGATAAAGGGAAGGTAGTCCACACAGCCTACCTGGACCTCATAAAGACCTTTGACACAATACCCCACTCGGGCATCATAAATAAGCTTACCATCTTAAATATCAACCCCTATGTCACAAGATGGGTTGCAAACTGGCTCAGGGATAGAACCCACATGGTCAGAATAGCAGGTGCCATGTCAGACTCTAGATCAGTTACAAGTGGTGTCCCATAAGGCTCAGTCCTGGGACCTCTCGTTTGGTAT
Source organism: Protopterus annectens (assembly GCF_019279795.1). Lineage (NCBI taxonomy): Eukaryota > Metazoa > Chordata > Ceratodontiformes > Protopteridae > Protopterus > Protopterus annectens. Next base: position 50,622,996 of record NC_056750.1, on the reverse strand, counting down.
ATATTTCTCTGAGGTACAGGCTAACACGGGAGGACTATGGCTGACCAAGTTCGCAGATGACTGCAAACTGGGTGCTATAATCGACTCTCCGACTGACACAAGCATCCTCCAAAAGGGTCTCACAGAGATGGATAACTGGTGCCAGAGCCATGGCCTAAAGCTAAATGCCAAAAAGTGCATAGTCATCCCCTTTGGAAAAAACAAAGTGCCCACAAATTACCACATAGGTGGTAATCCATTAAGTACAGAAGAAGTAATTAGGGACTTGGGGACCCAAGTAGATAGCAATCTCTCCTTTGACAATCACATTGCCAAAGTGGTTAGAAAGACCTTCTATATAGCCCACCTTATCATGAAAGGGTTCACATCTAGATCAAGAGAGGTCATTGTGCCCCTCTACTCATCACTTATCAGGCCCATAATTGAGTACAATGCCCCATTTGGGACCGACACCTTCAGCAACTGGAAAGACCCCAAAAGTATCTCACCAAGAGGATCAAGGGGCTCAAACAGATGCCCTATGCAGTTCGGCTAAAGAAACACCAGCTCTACTCAGTTGCGTACTGCCTACTCAGAGGCGATCTGTGTCTGACATATAAAGCCATGTCCAACCCAGAATTAATGGACATGTTTCACCTCCAGAAATCTAAATCCCTTAGAGCTACATGCTCCAGGGACCTGAATCTCAGCACAGAAATAAATAGGACATGCTGAAGGGACAGATTCATATCCCAGAGACTTACCTTACTCTGGAACAAAATCCCAATCTATATTAGGCTGCGCCCCTCACTGACCCTCTACAAGAGAAATCTTAATGAGTGGATGGGAGATCGTAAGTTTACCCCTGGGATCTCTTCTGTGTCCCTGCCTGACAGAGGTACAGTAAACTAACCTTAAAAGGGCTATCTTCTGTGACCTATTATACAGAGGCACAGTCAACTAATCTAAAAGGGCGGCGAAAGCCAAACACACTCTGGCTAGGCTTATAAATGCCCTAGGGCAGATAGCCTAGTATCAACCTATGAACCTATGAACCTATGAAGTGAATACGGAAACTGTGACACATATTCATCGAATCGCATTTAAGAGATTCGATGAATATGTCATAGGGCAAGGAGATAGTTGGCCAACTTCATGGAATTGCCCTTTCTTTCCCTATAGTGTGATCTTGGAGTTGGTATATTTAGTTAGGGGGTGGAGAGGCAGAGCCCTCCACATTGGGGGGGGGGGGGGGTGGTGAAGTAACCCACCTGTTTATGATGTTAAATTATTTTTTTGCGAATGGCTGTGTAAGTTTTTTCCCTAGGGAAAAATTTGCTTATGTGGCCGTTCACTATTTTTAGGTTTCTTGCATTGTGTGTCGACTTTTATGTAGTCGCACATATGCACTTTCATTCTTATAATATAGACCATTTGTTCATACGTGTCAAAAATTATATAAATATTTACAAACACCTGTGCACATGTATAGGCATGTGCAAAAACTAAAATCATTATTTTTTTTAGTTAACAGTTTTTATAGTTAGTGTTATCAGTAATTCATATTACTATGAAAATAATATACACAACAGCATATAAAACGGAAATCAACCATGTGCCTCCATAGTAGCTTCTAAAGTAAAGGATGAAGACCAGAGTACTGTCCATGACTAAGGAATCCATTAATAAATCCCTTAAGTAATACACCCACTTTATCCAGCTTTGTGGCACAGAGGTATAAAGCCCACACGGTGACCCAGATGACCCATGTTAGAATTGTGACTCAGGCTCTGGAATACTCTAGACCAGACAGGACAGAGACAATGGGAACAAGCAGTGCTTCCTGGCTTGCTTGTCCTTCTTTGATGGACGAGGGTGGTGGTCCTGGTTAGGCCAACCTACTCCCATGCACTTGAAGGTTTCCATGCAACCACAGGATTGGAAGATATGTGCTTGGAGATCCTATGTTAGTGAGAGTAACCTTCATGAACATGTCGATGGGAACATGCATGCACAGTGGAAGGGCATAGGACACCCCTGCAGGCACATGGGTGCTCATGTCCACCACCAGGACTGGGGTTAAGGCCAAAAGAAAATGTCTTCATTGCCAGGATGCCACTGAAGGCACAAACTCTACCATGGCTACAGGTATGATACCCCACCCCAGCCTTCTCTCATCCTCATGGAAAAACTACCCAAGATGAGGGACCAACAGGCCTGGGCTGAATGGGTTGGCAGGTATTGTATGAAGCACATAAAATATTACAGAATACTGAAGAAGTGTTCTGACTGTTATCGATTATCTTGAAAGGTTACCTGAGGAAAAAATAAAGCTGAAAGTGTTAAGACAAGTTAAGATGTCTAACACTAGCCATAACCAGAAATCATACTAGAATTCTTAGTAATATTCAGGCATTGTGTTCTGTCACATGGCTGGTGTATGCTTCAAATCTTAAGAAATAATTCTGTTTTTCCTTTTTCAGAAGCCAAATATTTATTTATTTATTTGTGTGTTTTATGAGAGCTGTAATACTTTTCAAGTTCCTCTCTCAAAAGGTTCTTTGTATGTGGAATGGCTACTTGAATGTTACCTCTTCAAACTCCTCTGTTAACTTAATCTTATGGCTCAAAACAATGTTTACTATGAAAAGTGTCCTCTGAAAAACATGTTACAGCCTCACTGTAATGCCAGAAGTCATAGCTGCAACAAAATCCAGTAATTCAGCTAGGAGCTCACTATATTCCACTTATGTCACAAATCTCTGGAACTCTACCCTACTTCAACTAAAATTAACAAACACAAAAGATTCAAAACACTACTGAAACAATAGCTAAACAACACCTGGCTTTGTTCACGCCACACACTTGACTAATCCAACTATACTATCCCTATACCTGAATTATTTTTGTTTAATATGTACATTCAGTTTAGAATACACTTCCTCCCCAGTAACTGGCTCTTGATCTTAAAGTAACTTTCTCCTCAATCCACTCTTAATATTTACCTATATCCTCTCTCCCTAATGCACCCTCTCCCTCTGTATCTCCTACCGCTAACCTTTCTTTTCTTTCCATCTGGTATGTCTACACCCACTAAGCTTATTCCTTTCTAAATGCTCCTGTTCTACCCTTACCTTCTATACTTACATCATTTTTCAAAATACATTTTTTGTTTACTTTTATTTGTCTCCACCAAGTATGTAGCTCACCTCAACGTCCCCTTCATCTTATCGCAACAAAGTAAAAAACTGGAGTCTTAAACATTCTGTTGCCAACTGTGTTATTATCAACCTCTTGGAAATTATCATGTATAAACACGTTTGACTAACAATTGTAATTACCTTAATTTCTGTTATAGCTGCTTTTGTAAATAATAGCATCAAATATATCAATTATATTTTTTATAAATTTATGTGATTTTACTTAATATTTTTATTTCTAAGTTTTTGTAACATTGTGGAGTTTTTTTCCCAGTACCTTCTTTGTAAATGGGTTATTGTCCCAGTCAGACTTTCCTGCTCAAAAAAAGTAAATAATTAAAATAATTATGCTTCAGATATAATTATGTTATACAGGCATTTCTGCATTTAACACACCACCACTTAGTTAACAAAAACTGCTTAGTTTTGAAATATTTAATAATTTGCATATAAATCTTGATCATTGTGTATTGTTTGACTGCAGCCCTTCATCCCTCCCCCCACATGCACACGCACACACAGACACACAGACACACACGCACACGCACACACACACACACACACACACACACACACACACACACACACACACACACACTTGCTTTTCCATGGTTACCCTTTATTCTTGTTTTTTTATTTCTTTTGTTTACCAGGAAGTTCAGCTGGCTACAAGACTCCTTTTCAGTCCCAGGGTGAAAATAATTCACGTAAGAAGCTAAAATAACTGTGAGTGAAAATGCATTTAAACGTCAACAAAAAACAAATACAGGAAGGTACAAACAGAGTATAAATGATACAAAATGTGTACTGTAAAAGACATCAAACTGTAAATGGACAATATACGATAACTGAGTAATAACTAATAACATTGGCTATTAACATTACATATATGACATTTATTCTGAGGTAACATAATGGATGTCCATGTTGTGCATTACCTGTTTGACTGCAGCTTTCACTTTTGCTTTATATAGCCTGCACATTAAACACTGTGCAGAACTTTGTGTGCAATTCTTATCGCTAAATGCACAGGATGTGTGTCCTGTGTGCTTTGTGATTGCAGTGTTTCAGGGGAGCTATGCATGTGAAATGCACGGACTCTCTCTTTATAGTGTGTTCTATTTTTAGAGAATTTATGAATCTTTATAGAAGACTGGATTTAATTTTAAAGGTTTATAAAGATCAATTGAAGCAGAACTGAGTCTTGAAGAACAGTGCTTGTTCTCAATCGTGGTTACTGTAACAAGAATTATATCAGCAATAAATGCCTAAAATATTTTGTGTTAATCGGCATTCATTAGAAAGACCTGTAAAATTACATCATACATACACAACACACACACATTTCACTTACTACACTTTCACAAGGGAATGCAAATTAACTGTGTCAGAATTATTATAGTCAGAAAGATTAAATGATTTAAATATTTTGTAGTATTTCTTACATGTTATTTCCTCTGAATCTGGAGCTCCATTCCTAGAAAAAAGAAAGAAAATAAGGCATACTTTGTAGGAAACACTTTTTGGAACAACAGTAGATTTCATTCAATAGTACAGGATAGTATGTCAGAGACATCAATATTGCTGGAACAATATAATTTTCAAAAAAAAAAAAAACATAAACTGTGATGAATTTACTGCTCGTAAGTAAATATGTATTTCTGGTTATGTACGTATATATTCACAGTCCATGAAAAGTATGCTACATGTAAACTATTAGACATGTATGTGGAATAATTTCTGCTAATATTTGTTAACATTCTTCAGTCATGTCTGCTGTGTATTAACAGTGTTTAGTATAAAGTGTGTTTTTTTCTCTCTCTCTCACTCTCTGCTTCTTCAGGTCAGTATATTCAATAAACAAGCTGTTCCACCTCTGCTCTCACACTTCCAAATACCGACATCATTTACTAATAATGTTCTTCTTAACTCTGATGACACAGTAAGGTTTCTTCATTTGGAAAACTGTAATCTATTATATTCTTAATCATAGCTAAAATCATATAACTTGCACAGTAAAGTGAATACATTGGAATGGTCAGAAATTTCACACATTTAGCATACTCCTCCAGCAGAATTACTTTACTTTATATGACAACATTGGTGGCCACTAATTAATTAACTTTATTAGACATAGACAATTGGCTTGAAATGTACAGTTGCATTAAGTCCTACTTACCCGTAACAGTAAATGTTTGAATTTCAAACTACCTCAGAAGTATATGATTTCTGTGCCTGCACAACCCCACACTGGCAGCTTACCAGAGCTTAGAATCTCCTCCTCTGACTCTCTGTGATAGAGGATTCCCATTACAGGAAATCTAACACCTGTCACAGAAAGTCTGTTGGCTACTAAGTAGGAAGAACCAAGAATGGCCTGAAACCAAGCAATTCACAGCCAAAAAACACCAACACAAATAACTACAGCCAACTAACACAACATAGTTGGATACCATTGAACTATACGCAAAATAATGGGGAAGGTCATAGGTAGGAGACAATGAAGCAATGTGAAATTCAAAGATGTATATTACAGATAAGTAGGACTTACGCAACTGTTTATGGTGATCATTCCCACTGCCTCAGTGGCATTTTGTGTAGATTCCCAAATCTTACCCTACCTGAGAGGAGGAATGATAAAGATCCAGGAGCCCCTGGAGCATTGTCATAGCACATTCTGCTCTGGAACTTGAGAAATAATCCAGTCTATAGTGCACATCTCATGGGGAAGGGGGTAATGAGTTAATCTGTTTGTTCAGGACCCATTAAAGTGTGTAAAAGTCATGGCAACCAGAAACTAAGATGGGCATTTTGAAAGAAAATCTCAAAATTATAATTAAAGCTTGATATTTAGACTAGCCATCGATGCAGAGTAAAAGTTAATGAATGCTTAAATGGTAAACGCATCTTTTTGATAAAAATGGCATCTGCAGAAGTTGTTGTATAAATTCATTACTTATTTTGGTAATCATGTAAAAATAATGTGTAAGAAAGTGCTTATAGATAAATATCGAAAACAAAATATAAGGTATAGTTCCAAATAGTTGATATGCTGAATGCTTTCTCTCTCTCTCTTGGATTCCAAAGCTTGAAACAGTGAAAAGAAGTCACTGACTGCCCACTTATAGCATAGATAAAAAATATTCAGTGTCATGATTCATTGAAATACTTTAAAGGTTTATTTACTAGCTTGGGCTGTAATTCATTTGCAGTGTTGACAATAGTAAATGGTGAAAATTAAAAAGAATAAAAAACAGAAACTACTTAACAAATGGATCAAAGGCATGGTTATTGTTGTAAAACCAGACATTATTTATAACTGAATCAATCTACAAGCTCTTATAAAGCTAGAAAACAGAGCACCATCTATCTTTACACAGCAGTAGTGTCTGCCTTATGAGTAGCAATGTTTTTTTTTTTTTTTGCTGCTTTGTCCATGTATACTAATGATTTTGACAATTAAATCCTGATGATAAAAGTTCCAGGCTTTGTGCTTTGAATTCAGCTGTAGGAAAGTACATATTTTAAAACTTCTATTTGATATTTCTTCAACATCTGTTGAGCAGCCATTCCCCAAACCACCTCACTGGATGTACAGAAAGTTCTCTGGCCTTCAGCTTATTAATCGACAATTTATGGTTAAGACTATAATACAGTACGCAACTAAATCTAATGGAAATGATTTTGACCTGTTGTTTTATCTCAGCTCTCTTTATAATTTGATTATATAAAAGATTTTGCAAATGTTAACATAGCTTTCTTTCAAATAGCTCTGTTGGTAAAGTTCAGACAGTTCTCATGATCTTAATTCCTCCAAAAGTTATTCCAGGACTAACCTCTCCATCAGCTGACGGAATCTGACAATAGTACAACAAGCCTTTAGCTGGTTAGTACCTTGACTCATCCTTATTTTATGACTGGCCTTACAATAGCTCTTTGCTATTTCTTAAGAACATTATATTTAACACAACAGTTTTTGAAAATTATAGTTCATGGTGCCATTATTTCTAACATTAAGATTCTGAAATGTTTTTATGTCATCACAATCTACCACTATATGCAAACCAAGTTTTTTAAGTATGTCCTTAAAACTTATCAAAATCATTTCCTGTTGTTATTGTTTCAAGAAAGTCAGCTCTAGTCAAATCTCCTGAAGCACCACAGAAATGATCAAAATATTAACACAGGTTTATAACTTACTAAGTGGGCTATGTACTATTCTATCATTATATTTAGAAGTCTTGCAACAATAAAAAACACTTCCAGCAGCTCACATCAGAGTCTCCAAATGTACAAAATCCACAGTCTTTCTTAAAAATGTTTTTTAGGTAAGTGCTTTCACAAGCAGTAAGTTTACTTCTCCAAACCTTAATAAAAACAGTCATAAAACTCATACTTTTATCCCCCCATACATTTTAAACCAGCCTATCACTAGTCATTTCTAATTAACAACAAGTAACCCATTCATTGCCAAGTTACATAAAGAGAATACAGGCATTAAAAATACAGGCAGTAGAAAATAGAGGCAATGCAGACAATAAAAATGTGTCCATAAAAACATACTACAAGATAGGATTATACACGGCTTCAGTTTATTTTATTAATCTTCTATTTTTCAGCTTTGATGTAATAGTTATGTGGTCATTAAGTCCCTTCCCCAGATGTGCACTAAATTTTATTATCCATTTTAATTCTCGCTCTTCAGTGATGTTATTAATGTTCCCTAACCTGTTTTCATGTAAAATCTCCAAGACACTGAACTTAAAATGGTGTTGACTGTCTAACTCCAAAATGTGTTTGGCTACAGCACTAAATACATGCCCCCTCCTCAAACAATACATTCGGTCCCTGATCCACTCTGTTAACCTTCTGTTTGTTTTCCCGATGTAAAATGATGCACAAGTGCAGCAGCGAGCAAGGTAAACTATTACATCAAAGCTGAAAAATAGAAGATTAATGCAATAAAGTGAAGCAGTGTATAATCCTATTTTTAGTATTTAAAATGTATGGGGGTTAAAAGTATGCATTTTATGGCTGTTTTTATTAAGGTCTGAGGAAGTAAACTTACTGTTTGTGAAAGCACTTACCTAATAAATGTTTTTGAAGAAGGACTGTGGATTTTGTACATTTGGAGACTCTGCTGTGAGCTGCTGGAAGTGTTTTTTTTTTCTTTGTTACTTAGTTTGTTACTATACAGTAGCATTTTTCTGTGTGGATTTTTGATTTTATTTCGTGATTTGTGCTGTTTCCACCTGAAACATGCCAGAGGAACAGATAAGATTGAGCAATGGAGGTAACCACCAGATGACTTGTGAAGTGAGAACTTCTCTAAATGAGTTGCTAAGGGCAATGGACAATTCCCTTCTGGACAATATAACAGTAAGTACGACTCGTGAGCATATATTAAATATTGAGGATATGGGTACAGTACGTAATGCTACTACACAGCTATGATTTTTTTTTTCATTTAAAAAGACTGTAGTACCAGAGATTACATTTTAAAGCATGTCGTACAATGCAGATAATACCATGGGGGCTGAATGTACTAGTTATGCCAATTTATGGTGACTCCTACCCTGACCTGCTGGCCAAACGGCAGCAGATTAATCTTGAGACAAGCCATGCTTACATGAAGCTGCTTATAGATCATTTTACACCTATAGAAGAGCAGTTGGGTATAGAAATATTTATTATATATAATATAAATTATATTTATTTCATGATATTTAGAAGACTTATTTAACAAATGATCGATTCTCCTTTTTCATGTATCCAAAACCAGCTTGTCTTGTAGTTAAAAATGCCCTGCTTCCATGGTGTAGCATTTTGTGATTCAGAGATATGTTAGCCATAATTTAGAAAAAACTGCATTACTGACTAATTAGCTTTGTCTCTGACCTGCACTTCTCACAGCAGTTAACTACATTGATATGAAGATCAGCACTTCCCACAGCAGTTAACTACAGCAATATGGAGATCAGCACTTCCTGCAGCAGTTAACTACAGTGATATGCAGATCAGCACTTCCTACAGCAGTTAACTACAGTGATATGCAGATCAGCACTTCCTACAGCAGTTAACTACAGTGATATGAAGATCAGCACTTCCCACAGCAGTTAACTACAGTGATATGAAGATCAGCACTTCCCACAGCAGTTAACTACAGCAATATGGAGATCAGCCCTTCCTGCAGCAGTTAACTACAGTGATATGCAGATCAGCACTTCCTGCAGCAGTAAACTACAGCAATATGAAGGTCAGCACTTCCTGCAGCAGTTAACTACAGTGATATGGAAATCAGCACTTCCCACAGTAGTTAACTACAGTGATATGCAGATCAGCACTTCCTGCAGCAGTTAACTACAGTGATATGAAGATCAGCACTTCCCACAGCAGTTAACTACAGTGAAATGAAGATCAGCACTTCCCACAGCAGTTAACTACAGCGAAATAAAGATCAGCATTTCTCACAGCAGTTATCTACAGTGATATGAAGATCAGCACTTCCTGCAGTAGTTAACTACAGCGATATGAAGATCAGCACTTCCTGCAGCAGTTAACTACAGTGATATGAAGATCAGCACTTCCCACAGCAGTTAACTACAGTGATATGAAGATCAGCACTTCCCACAGCAGTTAACTACAGCAATATGAAGATCAGCACTTCCCACTGCAGTTAACTACAGTGATATGAAGATCAGCACTTCCAACAACAGTTAACTACAGCAATATGAAGGTCAGCAATTCATGCACCAGTTAACTACATCAATATGAAGGTCAGCAATTCATGCACTAGTTAACTACAGCAATATGAAGCCGCAGCAGTTAACTACAGTGATATGAAGATCAGCACTTCCCACAGCAGTTAACTACAGCGATATGAAGATCAGCACTTCCCACTGCAGTTAACTACAGTGATATGAAGATTAACACACACACACACACACACACACACACACACACACACACACACACACACACACACACACACACACACACATACACACACACACACACACACACACACACACACACACACACACACATGCACACACACACACACACACACATGCACGCACACACATGCACACACACGCACACACACGCACACACACACACACACACACACACACACACACACACACACACACACACACACACACACACACACTTTCCTTACCCCTCACTGTTCCCCTTATGCAATCTCCCAGGCATACACACACACACACACACACACACACACACACACACATACACACACACACACACACATGCAGTCTCTCACATGCAGCCCCTGACACACTCACCTCACTCACTCACTGACTCATTCACTCACTCACACACCTGCAGACCCTCCCTTACTACTAGAATCCCCAGTACTTACCTCCTCTGCAGTGGTTGAATTGCTCTGCCCACAGATGTCATCCAGGGAGGGGTGGTCCCAGGGCAGACAGAGCATGTTTGATTATCATATTCCTCTCCACCAGACTGCATTAATTGCATACAGCATGACTTCAGAATCAGCCTGAAATGGTGGTACCCATCCTTGAGCTAGAGCACCATGTTATGGCTGTCTCTGAATTCAGAAAGGTTACCACGACTAGGAATGTCGCTTTATGTTCTGAATAGTGTTTGTGAATGGTCATTTAGAGATACTACATAAGTGAATCAGAAATATACAGCTGTAAAGGGAGAGAGAATGAATGTGTGGATACCAGTTGTATGCATATGCACTGTCAGTATTTATGTTTGGAAGATTAGGTGCAGTGCAGAGTTAAGAGATATTTATGGGGATTTTTTTTTTTACTGTTCAATGATAGTAAATCAATCCTCTTTGATAACTGCATGTCAATGACTACTGTAATGATATTATACTAAATAATCATGCATTTCTGTCTATATACATATATATATATATATATATATATATATATATATGTATAGTTGACATTATAATTTAAACATATAAGAGATATACAAACACAACAAACATATTCATAACAGTTGATGATATATTTACTGTTTAGAAACAAATTGGCTTTCAAGTTTTATTACACTGCAGACTGTTTTTTAAAGATTTTTGCATTTTGAAAAGTTTACACAACTTTAATGATAATGCCAGTATAGGACTTGTTCATTACATGTTTAGTATGGTTCCAGTTCTAAAACGTTGCCTTAGCTTTGAAGTTGAATGAATAGTTTACACATTTACATAAGAGCAGTTTAGCACACAGGATTGTGCACCCATATGTACTGTACATCATTCTGCAACTGATCTTACCTTTGCCATTCTGAGGAAGACTCTTTTGCTGTAAAATAAGTAAAGAAACTGATATTAAAGCTCAGGATCCACTAACTGATTACTTGAAAGAATATATATTGATTAGAATAATATGATTAACTCAAACAGTGCTAAATCTGTTTTTAAGAACATGCTAAATGTTTCACAATAAATGTTTCACTTGTATCTATACAGAAACTTATGTGTGTACACATGTAATCATTAGTGTATGTATGTATGAAATAGTGCATGCACATAGTTATTAATTTAACGTAGCTCATATCATGTTTCTGGTATGCATACACTAAACTAGATTTAGTGCTTTAGTGAAATGAACATAACCTTCTACTATTGCTGTCTGAGTATTTATCTTTTCAGACTAGTATTTCATACCACACCCCAGAAATATCAGTAATGGTTGACACTAAACAACCATTAATAAAGTTTAGGAGACAACACACCTAACTGAATGACCTCAGATTGTGATACATTTGTGATCACCTGCTACCAAGTTGTTGGACAGCACAATGGTGCAGCAGTAGTATTGTCACCTCACAGCAAGAGGTTCTCTGGTTCGATTCTTGGCTGGAGTGCCTTCTGTGTGGAGTCTGCAGGTCCTCTCTGTGTTCGTGTGCGTTTCCTCCCATGTTGCAAAGACATGCATCTGGAGAATTTCTCCCTGGGCCACTGATGAAAACTGGCTTTGTTCCAAGTTGGACTTTCCCAGTAAACAAATGCTAAATAAATCAAACAAGTAAACTAGATTCAAATGAATACTCAAAGAAAACTATCTGGTAATGCAATGGAGGTGTAATGTTGCTTTATTATTAGACTTTACATCAAAAATGCAATAAACATTTGAAACTGGGACATTCTGTAAGCCATTAACATCTAATAATCTCAGACATAAATGCAATGTATTTTTCTTTGACATTGCTTCACACATATTTTAAACAGCATTTTATTTATCAAAGAATGTGACATAAACACCTCATGTTTTCCTGACAGAATAAGAAAACTCTCTAGCTACCAATCTGACAGTTCAAACAAATCTGTAAGTCAGTGCTATACTAGACTGGTTATCCTGCTTTGAATCGTAACAGTATGTATGATGTCAAAATCGTACAATCTTTTCAGTTTTCAAAATAAAGTCTGTATTCTGATATTTGTACGTACTGACTAAAAACAGGAAAAAGGGAGAAGAGAAAGCCCACACGGTTATATAATACAATAAACGTGACACAAAGTTACGCATTTTACATAATCTGGAAAGTTGAACTGTCCAAACTGCTAGTGAGTAGGATATGTATTCTGGGTTTGATTACTTCAGTTTCCATTTGCCTAATTTGTGATTATGCCCATTGGTTCTGAGACACCCCTAAAAAGATGCTTGTGCTTAGTTGGTTTTCCTTACTGACAAATGAATTTCAAAAAAGTTAGTTTTACAAACCTTAGACACTTTGTGCGCCTACTGGATTATGAAAAGAAACATATGACCTACAACTATATAGAATGAGCTGTGCAGCTTATAAAAAGCCTGGAAATACTTCTTAATTTACAGGATGATATCTGTTGATAGACAGCTACTAGATAACTACAAGTTTTACAGTGTGGTGGTCAGACTAGAATAAATTCCTTTATCACAGAATAAACTGTATATACATTCCTCTGAGCCATATGCAAAAAAAAATTATAATAGTTAAAATTTATTTTAATGCAAAAAACCTAGGCAAGAATCCCTTTGTAGGACTTTAATACACTTAAACATTTTAAAATCCTTGTAATAGTCAGTCAGTCGATATGTTATTCAGTCAGTTATTTTTTATTCATCAAGTAGATGTGTTTGTTACTTGATAATTCAAATAAACATAGATTTCCTGGGACTTCCTTTTTAAATTTCCATTCTACCTGGAGTATACACACAAAAAATTAACTTTCTCATATTCTAGTCTAATAGCATCACCCTATTTCTTTCCAGATTCAGTAGGAATGCCAAAGATAAATGCATTTGATTGTGTCAACCAGAATATTGCCTCCCCCTGAATGATGTAGCCTCTAAAAGAAATGTATCCACCATTCAAGCCATCTCAAAGGCCATACACAGGTTCATCACTCTCTTCCCATGAACTGACCACCACCACAAAAACCATTGAAAAAGCTAACTGGTTACCTGTGAAATAACATGTTTGCTTTCCAGTCCCTTTACAGCTCTTTAAAATGTTAAATGACACTGCCTCCCATTAGCCTCCAAATTAATCAGGGATACACAAACATACAACCGTTGAAGTCTTAATCACTCAGCTCCTTTCCTCCAGTCCCTGTGAGCTAGGCTTCAGTACACAAGCCATGCCTTCTCAATGCTGTCACACAAACTGTGGGAATCTCTTCTGTCTGTTCTAAAAGACGTTTCATTTTAATACAAATTCTGGTCAGAACTGTACCATATTACAATACTTAAGGAAAATACCACGGCTCTCTTTCTGTCATGTTCTCTCTGATCATATGTCTCTCATAACATCTTACGACTGTCTACCTTCCTTCTGTGCACCTTGCTCTGACTTTGTTTTTCATTGTGATTTTTTTCAATGCAGCACATCCACTATTCACTTTGTATAATCCTACAATCAAGAAGATGAAAATACAGAGACCAGAACACCCAATAATCAAATGTCTGTTAAGTTTATTTTACCACTCCCAAAATAATGAAATGTACAAAGCAACAACAACTGAAAAAGTCTTCAATCCTTCACCTTTGGAGGGGGGCTATGCCCCCCTGCACCCCCACACCCCCTGCAAATTAAATATACCAACTCCGAGATTGCACTATGTTGAATAAACAAGACACCAGCATTCTTTAACTTTAAACCTGCTTTCCACATCAACGCACACAGTTCAAGTATTACAACTTGTTTTTCTGTATTTAGACTTCATATTTACATTTACAGACATCACAAGCATACTGTGTGAACTCCACCATGTTGTAATATGTATATACTAAAAAGCCTTAAAGGTAAACCACACCATTATGCAACTTGACGTTCACATTTTTAATTACATGTTGGTATACTGCCACATGATCTTTTCAAATACAGTAAGTTTACTTTTCCGATGCTCTTACTTTGTACAACCTGGTATTTTGTGACTCGGTAATATAAACTTATAGGCATTTGATTATTCAGTGTTGTGGTCTCTATAGTTTTATCTTCATGGGTGTGAGATTTTGATATTTAAAAGTAGATAAGTAGATCCATATATATATATATATATATATATATATAGCTTAATTGTATTTTGTGATTAATACTAAAATATAATGTCATGTAAGTATTGTGTTCATATCTTAAAGCTGGCACTTAAATATGTGAAATGGGTCAGTGTTCTACCCTGGTTAACAGCTTCAGAATAAATAAAGTAAAATAAATGTTCAGGCATGGCAGGGGATGGATGCCAGCATGTAATAAATGCAACAGAACTTTAAAAACAGTGTCAACGGTATTACTCAATGCTATTTATGAGATCTAGGATTCTTAATTAATGCACTTCTTATCAAATGAACCATCCGATGCAGGCGTGAAATTGACGGTGCCACTTGATAGCAAGGGATGTGTGACAAAATGCCCTAGGGCAGATAGCCTAGTATGAACCTATGAACCCACAGGAAGCAAAACTCAACCATGGCAATGGCCCACAAAATGCAGGTAATATGTAGAGCTAATGCAGTACAAGCCGATGAAAACAGGAATATATGTTTTCTGGTTTTGACAGCTTGTGCTCCTGTCATCTTGAATGCTGGCTTCAGTTTTTAAGCCTTGTCATATCTGGGTTTTCCTTTTTATAAATAGTGGATGCTTGGCTTGTGTGTGTCAGAAAAAACACATCATTAAGAGGAATAGTTGGTATAGAGGCTTCATTAAAGATCAAGTACAAAAAGGTATTTTTCTTACTGTTACTTTTTGTAGTAAGTGTGCTCTCATCACGGAAAGCCATCATTTTGATTTTAAAATTTGTATTTTACTTCCTTTAATAGAATATATTTTTAAGTTTGATAAACTTGTGTTTGTACTTTCTGTATGCTGGAGTACTGCCAGGTACTTCCTGATTCTAAGTCATATGATCTTGTTAATATAGCGAGGATAACCAGCTCGTTTTCTGTAGTCAGCAGCATATGTCAACAAATAAAGTGATACAGATTGTAGCACAATCAACCAACCCCTCAGTCAGACAATTAAACAATAAATAAATAAATAACAAAATGCATATATAATGTTTGGCATACAGTGAACTAAAATAGATATAACACTTAGACAGATAGTTACCATAGGGTGATCTCTCAGGAAGAAAAGAAGGGGTATATGAAAACCTGTAATGATACTGTACTGTGAGATATGTGTGTGTGTGTGTGTGGGGGGGGGTGTTATACATTAAATGTAGTAGTAATAGAGCAAAAATGTTCTTATTGTCAGTAAGGCTGACACTACACCTGTGCATGGGATGAGGTACCTCAGACAGTACCTGTTAGGAATCCAGATTACTAGCAGTACCAAGTTCCACATACAGATGAACCGAGACTATGCACAAACAGAGTTTAGTGTGAGCCACCATCAAATTTACTGTGCAGATGGCTCATGGTGTTCTGCTTTTAAAAATAAAAGTAATTTCCTGATGGACTGTAGTGGCCCTGCAAGTTCATCCCTTGGACAGGAAGGATGTAGGTATGATAGCCATGCCACTCTGCAAGTACAGCTACTGCACTGGACATGGCTATGCAACTTCACTTGTATGTCAGACCTGGGTTGTTGCCATGAATATGAGGTCTGACATACAGGTGGAGGTATGGCACCAGAGAACATCAGCCAGACTCCGATTTCTCACCAAGTCCTGAGGTAAGTCTGCTCAGAACAGGTTCTCTGCCGACTATTGCTGATCTCTGACTGCATTTGATTTGGATTGCAGTTATTCATTTACAGCTTGGTTATACAATATACACAATTTCTTTACAGAAAATGTTTTTTGACTACTTTTAACAACTTTTAAACAGACAGGAGATAAGTGCACTGTCAATTAAAAGTACAGTTAAGTCTCACAACAGCCTATTAGAACACAAATGCCTAGCTTAAAAAATAACCCTTCTAAGTAGGAAACTACCTGAAAACAATATTTTTTATGTGGAAAGTTTTTTTTTCCGAAGGGGCCTTCTCTGCCCAGCAAAGGAACAGCATAAGCCAAGTGTCAATCCTCAATAGCCCACAGAGGAGTGCTTTCTTCAACAGCAGGAAAACTCTGAATAGCTGGGTGCTCAAACTTGCCTTTTTAGTATGCTCAGCTTGAGCTCCCTAATGGTTTGAGTGTGTCGAAGGTGCCCTGAAGCTTTGGATGCTGGAAAGCTGTTATACCCTTGGCAGGATATGACCCATGTTGCAAAGGCTGCTACAGCAGTGATCAATATGATGAAATTCTAGTGACATTTATGGTTTTATCAAAGAAAGCAAGAGTCACAGAGGACACAGGAAATTACAGACCAATCTCACTCCTAAACCTAGCTGCTGACACCATGGTTAAAGTACTGGCAGGGGTTAGGCAGTTTCTTTCACAAAAATAGTGGAGAAAATACAGAAGGCTTATGAACAAGTGACAGCCTACAGATAGCTACAGGGCTTCAGTGTAATTCATGCAAACTGGTAAAAAGCGAATCAGGAACATGGACAGAACCAAACTCCAAATTCCAAACGTATATTTATTTTACCAAATAAAAAAGTGAGCGCTTTCGGCGGGATAGAATATCCCACCTTCATCAGACAATCAGCAGGAAGAAATTAGCCAGCCATATATATAGAATTAGCATTTGAAAATAACCAATGGGGTTGAAAGGCATTCAATAACAATTAATTTCCTTAGAAACCTTAAAAAAGTTTAAGTTGGTGTTAAAAGTATTGCTTACATATTATAAATAAATCACAGTTCATATATTAAAACTTAAAAACTTGCATCAGATAGCCAGCTAAAGTGAATAATCCTTCCCAAAAAAAAGGAAAGGAAGTAGATGATCTTTTACGAACAATAAAATATAACAAACCAAACGAAAGGAACCAGTAGACCCAAAAGAAGCAACGTTTCCACAACCCAAAAGAAGCAGCGTATCCGCAACAAAATGCAATAGTCCACACAGTACTTTTATAAATACCGCCAATAATAGAATGCTGCAGTTGGTAGAAAAAACTTTAAAGGCTGTGACCACGATATAAATCCGTTTATTGTTGAAAAGACTTTAAGTGCTGAAATAAAATACACTTTTCGTCGCATAATAAGCGCAACTTCCTCAGAAGACAATACGGAATGCAATTTCCTCCTTTTATTAAAACCTCGTGTTAATTAGTTAATAAATTTATTGAATTAAACGTTCCTAAAACACTTTATTTTTTATATTATTTTATATTTTTTATGCCTGCCTAATACAGGCATAAGCACTTGTTAGTACATTATATGCAAATGTTTTCCTTAGTTGGTTAGACATTAATAACACATTTAAATCTGTTAAAATCCGTTGAACCATTATAACAATTATGTTAAAATGTTAATGACCATTTTTTAAAAAACTTTCCTTGACTAGTATAAGCCTGTGTTGTAAAAATAACACCACTAATGTATACCATTTAAATCCCACTTTTCAAAGCTACCGGAGGGAATCACTTTGTGAAACTAAACTTTTCAAACCTCATCTTTTTAAAACTAGTCATTTTTTTAAAAGTAAATCAATCATTTTTAATCTTTAAATAAAACCGTCATTGATTTCATGCAACATTCTCTTGAAACTCACTCATAATGAATTAATCACAATTATATTTGGCTATTTATTTAATTCTATAGTCTAGCCTGCTACCAAAGTAAAAACAACAATCTCAACATCAAAGGTCATTAATAACCTGTGTTAGACCTAATTAATCCTATAGGGGTTTTTTATATGTAAATGTAAAAATATTTATATGTAAATAATCGTGTAAATTCATATCTACTTAAAGGGGAACACTAAAATTAATATTAATATTAATATTAAAATTAATATTAATATTAATATTAATAAATTAATAAATTAATTCCCTGCTGGGTGTCACAATCTATTTCGAACATATCATCATTCATTATGAGTGAGTTTCAGGAGAATGTTGCATGAAATCAATGACGGTTTTATTTAAAGATTAAAAATGACTGATTTACTTTTAAAAAAATGACTAGTTTTAAAAAGATGAGGTTTGAAAAATTTAGTTTCACAAAGTGATTCCCTCCGGTAGCTTTGAAAAGTGGGATTTAAATGGTATACATTAGTGGTGTTATTTTTACAACACAGGCTTATACTAGTCAAGGAAAGTTTTTTAAAAAATGGTCATTAACATTTTAACATAATTGTTATAATGGTTCAACAGATTTTAACAGATTTAAATGTGTTATTAATGTCTAACCAACTAAGGAAAACATTTGCATATAATGTACTAACAAGTGCTTATGCCTGTATTAGGCAGGCATAAAAAATATAAAATAATATAAAAAATAAAGTGTTTTAGGAACGTTTAATTCAATAAATTTATTAACTAATTAACACGAGGTTTTAATAAAAGGAGGAAATTGCATTCCGTATTGTCTTCTGAGGAAGTTGCGCTTATTGTGCGACGAAAAGTGTATTTTATTTCAGCACTTAAAGTCTTTTCAACAATAAACGGATTTATATCGTGGTCACAGCCTTTAAAGTTTTTTCTACCAACTGCAGCATTCTATTATTGGCGGTATTTATAAAAGTACTGTGTGGACTATTGCATTTTGTTGCGGATACGCTGCTTCTTTTGGGTTGTGGAAACGTTGCTTCTTTTGGGTCTACTGGTTCCTTTCGTTTGGTTTGTTCTGTTGAGGATTTAATACCGGAAATAAAATATAACAGATAACAAGCAAAATGTATTTAAAAATGTAAAAGTATTTTTTAAGAGCTTATATAGGTCTTTTTTGTTTATGGGAATATTCATACTTATATGCATATATATTGTTTATTACTATATATTTTTATTTTTCTGCATCTTGTGGAAAGTAATATACTTAAATTTCATATATACATAAAAAAAATTTTGATTTTGGTTAATGAATTAATGTTACCAGAGGAGGCATATACATTTCAAATAATGTTCTAGCTCATAATGAGCTGCATTTATACATCAAGCTTCAGAACGTAGTTACATTTTACTTGTTATCTGTTATATTTTATTGTTCGTAAAAGATGATCTACTTCCTTTCCTTTTTTTGGGAAGGATTATTCACTTTAGCTGGCTATCTGATGCAAGTTTTTAAGTTTTAATATATGAACTGTGATTTATTTATAATATGTAAGCAATACTTTTAACACCAACGTAGACTTTTTTAAGGTTTCTAAGGAAATTAATTGTTATTGAATGCCTTTCAACCCCATTGGTTATTTTCAAATGCTAATTCTATATATATGGCTTGCTAATTTCTTCCTGCTGATTGTGTGATGAAGGTGGAATATTCTATGTCGCCGAAAGTGCTCACTTTATTTGATAAAATAAATATACGTTTGGAATTTGGAGTTTGGTTCTGTCCGTGTTCCTGATTCGCTTTTTACCAGTTTGCATCATTTTGTAGTTTGTGTTTGTGGATTCATTCAGTGTAATTCATGCCTAGAACACCAGATAAGAAGTGTAGTGGTAACGCTATTTGATATAAGTAAAGCTTTTGATTCAGTCATTTGGTAATTTTGGGAAGTTCTTGCAGAAGACAGAAGTGGAGGCAAAGTTCCAGAGGTGTGTGAAGGAAATGTATGCTAGCCCAGAAGTGTAAATTGCAGTAAACAGCAAAGTAGAAAAGTATGTTAGCCCAGGGTTAGATATACCAGCAAATAACTGGATCTTGGATGAGGCCAGATTTCAGAGGGATACCAAGCAGTCTCCTTTTATCTCCTGGAATGTTTTAATGGTTACAGAAGTACTGGCTGGGAAAATGACACTAAGAAAATAGGGTGATGAGGGATAAGGTATGACATGGTTCCAAACGTTTGTTCATTACTGTATATTAATGACATCGATGGTAGAAGGTGTGACATGGTTCCAAACGTTTGTTCATTACTGTATATTAATGACATAGATGGTAGAAAGTATGACATGGTTCCAAACGTTTGCTCATTACTGTATATTAATGACATCGATGGTAGAAGGTATGACATGGTTCCAAATGTTTGCTCATTACTGTATATTAATGACATAGATGGTAGAAGGTGTGACATGGTTCCAAATGTTTGTTCATTACTGTATATTAATGACATAGATGGTAGAAGGTATGACATGGTTCCAAATGTTTGCTCATTACTGTATATTAATGACATAGATGGTAGATTAGGTCTTAGGAGAAGTCTTGTAAATTTTGTAAGTGAAAAAAATGCAGAAGTGTTATGCTTCCCATGTAATAGGATGATTGCCACAGATTCAGAAATAAAAGTCGGAGTCACTACTTAGGCTTACAAGTGAAATACTCAATGACAGATACAACTGAAAGGAATATGGCTATTTTAATTTCCAATGTATGTGAAGATTTGGAGCTAGGTAGTAAAGGTGGTTAATACATTAGGCCAAATTAATGCTATATAAGAGATTATAGCTCATCACACCTTCCGTGGGCTATATAAGAGATTATAGCTCATCACGCCTTCCGTGGGCTATATAAGCTACTTATTTTTGTGGATGGATGAGAGGCTGGGAATGACCCTGGGAATGATAAAGAAGAAGACTACAGGAGGCAAGGTTGGTAGGTTCACAAAGGGTAAGATGAAGAGCAAGTAGGGAATTGGGGGGATGCACTTTTCCCTGGTTATGCGGAGACATTTGATCTAGCTCGGTGGATGAGGAGTAATGTAATTGGTTGGGTATATAGCAATGGAAAGGACTCAGAGCATGAGTTTATTAGGAGCAGCTATAAGGATATGTTACAGGCATTCTAAGAAGTTGTGAGGGACAGCCTGCTCAGAAATGGGGATATGGAATGCAGAAAGGCACTAGTATAATGATGTGAGGCCTTAGTCAGATGGGAAAAAGGTAGACCAACACAGCATTAGTAAACAGAAGAAGATAGGAACTGAGAAAGTCATTGATGAAAGAGAAAATGGAATACGTTTCTGAAAGGAGCCTATGAAGGCCGTTTTCCAAAATATGAATGGTGGAACTATTGCAGACTTAGAGAGGAGTCGATGAGCAGTTCACAGTAGAAAAATGAAGAAATGGAGAAATGTCAGCAAGGAAAAAGAAGGTAGCCCCTTGGGACAAGTAGAAGTCTTCAGAAGGTGAGGGGGCAGTATGGCACATAAAGAAAGCAGAAATGCATGGGGCAGGAGTTGCTTGAGTTGGTGGTAGGGAAAAGTGTGGCTGTAGAGGGGACCAAAGAAGCAGCATAACCTTTGAGGGCAGTTCATGAGGATTTTGCACAAGTAGATTAACTGTTAGGCTGATCAAGTGACTGACCATTTTCAGCCAGGGCCCAGGCACAAAGTCATGTAATGTACACAACAAGAAGTACCAGATACATATTTTCATTTTTACTTTGTGGAATATAAAAACAATATAGACAAAGTACATAAATTATATAAAGAAAGTTACACAAAGGAGCATAATAACAACAAGAACTTAACATTTTTCCATAATTTATGCTTTCAAAGTTGTGGATTCATTCTCAGCTGTGGAAGTCTCTCAAAGCAGCAGCTCTCCCATCCCCAGCTGCATGATGTGGGCAGAAGAAGCCTTGTGTGAAACCTACCCAGGTTCAATTAACAGCCTGGGCACTGGCAGACCTAGCAAGGGAGAGGAGTTAAGAGGTATGCCTCAGGGATGTATCGTCCTTTGAATCTTCAGAGGAAAAGATATATCAGACAGTACCCATCAAATTAAATGAGGGGTAAAGTTACATGATGAACAAAGTCACTCATGTATGCAATTGACACCTCCATCCCATGTCCACATAGTTCTCAATTGTCCAGATTTTTGCAGAATTTCTAAACTTTTTCTTCATACGTTTGGCCTGCTCATCATAAATTTTGTGATTTTTGGTAAATTATTAATGGCTGAAGTCACTAAATAATGACAGACATTTGAGTTTCTGACACCATATCCTTCAAAAATGTGTGGTAGAGTAAAACCTGTTATTCTAGCATCTTTCTAAGTTTGTAAGGAATATTTTAAATCTGTACACAATTCTAGGGCCTTTGTACCCTCAATATTTTTGGCTTTATCCATATTTCTTGCTCAAAAGGAATAAGTGGTATGTATGATATCCACTGTATGCTCCGCTATGCATTGCTAAGTACACCATAGAGGGGAAGCCTAGAACATCTAGCAAAAATCCTATGATGGATACAGTGTAAAGGATGTGTAATGACTAGCTATGAGATGGAGATTAGTCAGGGGCTGAAAAGAAAATCAGAAAATTGCATCTGTCTCATCAGTGGCGGTATTAGCTTTAACATTAATACCATGTCTAACCTACTACTCATGTCACCTGTTAAGTGACATATGTAAAGTTCCAAACACCTGGATTAACAGACCATCAATCACCAGCGACAGTAAGTTCCCATTTAAGTCAACAATTACAATTTTATCCCTAGACACCTCAGAGGTAGCCAATGACTCATTAACAATTGTGCTGATATACCTCCTACTACCACTAAAGCCCTACATTTTTACACCTTACTAACTTCTTCCATTTAGTGCAATAGGCTTGTTTGCATTCTGGTATACAAAATACCACCTATGTTGCCCCAACTTGTGTTCTAGCCCTTAATTCTTCTCGTTTGCACTTCCCATCTTCCCACGTATTTTTTACAATTCACACCAAGGACATCTGTACAGTTTAGCTCTTCCATCATTTGCATATCAGCTTAACTTGTCTCAACAACTGCATAACTTTAATCTTATGTTGCTTAATATTCTATTCCAATATCTTTATCTCTTAGGAATTGCCAAAAAAAAAAAAAATCTGCCACAACTATTCTTAACTTGTCCCATACCTTCCTTTTCTTTGCCTTGTGCCCCAACCTGCACACACACACGCACACGTGCGCACACACACACTCAAACACACACACACACACACACACACACACACACACACACACACACACACACACACGCACATACATGAGCACGCACGCGCACACACACACACGCGCGCACGCACACACACACACACACACACACACACACACACACACACACACACACACACACACACACACACACACACAAATTCCTCCAACACCTCATGAGAGTTTTTTGTCCATAGAATCAAGCTGTTCACATGATGAAATTAAAATGAATACAGTTACATTAGTTGTTAACTGGATACTGAATAAAAAGAACAACAACCATAAAAAGATAAATGCCAGATCACATTAATGTATTATAAATACTTTTGTATAAAAATACATCATTACACCCTAAATAAAGAGTCCAAAAAGTATATATATATATATATATATATATATATATATATATATATATATATATATATTTATATGTGTGTGTGTGTGTGTGTGTGTGTATTATACATAATCTTGAAAGAGGCCTGCTGTTGTGTCCAGGCCTTGTAGTTTTCTTTGTTGAGTTTCCTGTATTTCTGGCAGCCATTTTCTGCTGATAGTCTGTCTTTATTAATATTGAAAGTATCAGGGTTTCCTGACCTTCTGTAGTACGAGTGATTGGGGAATAGCAGGGGCTAATAGGACTGAGTAGTAATTTGATCTTCTAACTCTTCCATCTTTACTGATATATAAACCCTGCGTCTGGAAAAGGTTGTGCTTGTATTTATCAGGTTGTGGATGGTATTTCATTACTGAAACTAAGCAGAACTTCCTTAAGATTCCAAAAGCAGGATAAGTTATTTCTTACACTTATTTCATTCAGTTGCATTTCTGACATGCGTATGTGTTATACAGTTAATCTTGTACATTTTGCACTGTTATAAAGCTTTTTTACTGTTTCACTGCATTTATGTACTGTTTTAACTGTATTTTCATTGCTAGATACTGATTCATCACTCTAATTGCATGTTTACTGAATTACTTAACTGTAAACTGCTTTGTCATACTGAGAGTTATATTTTCTGTTTGAGTGCTCTATCCGTGCTTTTCTGTGCATTTTTGATTTTTTAAGATTTCTGTGTTCTAGTCTAGTCTGTTTGCAGTTAAAAGCATTCTCTAGAGTTTGCTTGCTCCTTGATCTATTTATAACTTTCATTTAATGGCTACAGCTAGTAGTCTTATACTTGGTGGCATTGCAGTTGCCGCCCATACTGTATATTTGATCTGTGACACTCCTCCCAACCCACTCAGATTCTTAACTTTGAATTAACTTCTGTTCCAGCTTTCTCCATTTCCACTTTACTGAAAAAAAATTCGAAGCTTGTTTCCTCCCTTTCGGAACAAGTCTAGTCCAGATACAGATTTGCTGTATTGTAAGCTCCTGAGCCCCCCCCCCACACACACACACACTTAACTTGGGTTAAACTATTCCTGGCGCCATAAAGTCTGCTCTTCAAATTTTCCCTTGCAACTAGCCAGATTTTTAGTTTTAGCACTCAAATCTGTTTCTTTGAGCTCAGCACTTGTTCAGAACTCGTTGTAAGCACTAAATAAGCTACAAATTACTACAGCACTCAACTTTCCTCACTTGTCTTGAGGAAAACAGTTTTTAGTACTTAATAAATAAGCACCTATCCAAGCATATCCAAAGGTCAGCTCCCGGTGTTCTCTCCTGTCTACCTGATGAATTTTGGCATCTTGGGGGTAATGCAGCAATTGCCTCATGTACACAGACAACCCTCTCCTCCTACCACCCAACACTACAACCTGTGAGAGATGCACTTATATAGCCAAACTGGAAGCAAAGCTCTCTTCATGAAAGATTGGAATAGACAGACAACAGGAGAAGGTAAACACTTGCACCACATTACACTCATCAGATAGTCCCTCAAAACCTATGCCACCAAAATACACACATAGAAGCACAAAACACATGCTTAGATTCATGGAGGCTTTCAGTAAAAATCTGCCCAAACAACTGAGACCTCCGAAGCAGAAATGCAAGCAACCTCCACCCCCCAACACAACCCAAATGACACATAGCCCACAAACTCAGTGTGCCACTCAACCACAGCCCATAAGGCATTAAGTACCCAACACTCTAGTCATAGGTGACTCTATAGTCAGGCACACTGATGTTCCACTCACCAGGCTAAACAAGGAGAAAGTTACTGTCAGCTGCCTGTCAGGTGCCAGGATCCGCCACATAGCGCATGCACTCAGGTCATTCCACAACAAGTACGAATATGACTCTGTCATTGTCCATGTTGGTGTGAATGGCCTGAGACATACCTCCCTGGACTACATGAAAAGAGACATGGAGGAGCTTTCCGACTTTGTAGTCCAGGCAGGTATGATCCTAGCCCTGAGTAGCATCCTGCCATCACCCAGAATGATACCACAGTACAAGGACAAAATGATTGACTTCAACAACTGGCTAAGCTTCTGGTGTCATTCTAAGGGAATCTAGGATCTGGCTGCCTGGGATGACATGATCGGTAGACCATGATGCTTTGCCAGAGATGGCCTGCACTTGTCACCCTTGGGATTCTGGATACTGGCAAAGGCTCTTGCCACCCTTATAGTGCCTTTTTTAGGCAAGGTTTAAATGACAAATTCACCAACATATCAGGTATAAGCAAGCAAAATCTGAGGGTGATGTTACTCAATGTTAGAAGTCTAAACCTCAAAATGCACTCACTCGAGGCACTCCTTAAAATGGAGAACATCGACATCTGTGCAGTGACAGAGACCTGGTTAAAAGCTCCAGAGAGCACCCCTACATTACTAGGCTATAATTCATACCACACCTTTAGGCCACCTAACCCAGACCGAAAAACTAAAGGTGGAGGTGTGTCCATATTCATTAAGGATATCCACACCACCAGTTGCTCAGTATAATGCATCCCAGATTATCCAAGTTCAACTAACTCTGGGCAAGACCACAATCCAGATTGTAGCTTGCTACAGACCCCCCCCACCATGCCCCAGGATTCCCACTCCTCATTTCTTGATACCCTGTAAAATATTAGGGTACAACCCAACACTCTAATAATGGGTGATTTCAACTACCCCACCATTAACTGGGAAAACTACTCATGTACCAACTCTTTTGCTCATTTTCTGGAATTCATAAATTCCAATGCCTTGGATCAACTTATCCACACCCCAACCAGGGGCATCAATATCCTAGATCTGGTCATCACCAACATGGGCGACCAGTGTTCCACACCAGAGGTCAGTTCCTCATTGGTCAGATCTGACCACAAGCTAATCACCCTAGACATCCACATCCCACCCCCACCCTGCATTAGGGAAATAACCGTAAAAAATGTCTCCAAAGCCAACTTCACGCTTCTTAAGACAGAAGTGGCAAACTTCAAGACACCCATGCAGATGGACAATAGAGGTACGACTGCTGAATCCTACACAAATGTGCACTTACACAAGTGCATGGATTGTGCTATCCCTAACAGAACCAAGATGCTATCCTCCAAAAAAGGAAGCCACTCTGGTGGTCTTTTTCCATAAACAAACTGTACAACAAAAGAAAGAAACTGTTGCAAAAAAAGAGTAAAATCCCATGATTGGAGAAACTCCCTGGTCAGCCTCAGTAAGAAGCTGAGATCCCTCATAAAATCCTCCAAAGCTAGTTACGAAAACAAAATCTCCACTGACTCTAAAGACAACCACAAAGCATTCTATAGCTATGTCAAGAATCTCAATGGCAACACTCAGATCTGCTGTGAGTTACAGTACAATGGCACTAAATATACAGAAACAAATGATATTGCCAACATCCTGGCAGATAAGTCCAGTGCTAACTTTACCCCCCCTCTCACCCCCTAAAGGGCCCATCTCTATACCAGAAGAATGCATAGTTCCTGTAATCACGGCTGCACAAGTAAAAACCCTCACTCTCCAAAGCCAAGAACACAGCATCCATGGGACCTGACAACATCCCAGGCTGCCTTCTACACAAACTACTGAATGAACTGGCACCCCACCTAAGTACCGTGTTCAGTCATAGCCTCACCTCAGGCTTTGTACCCATTGAATGGTGCACCTTGAAAGTTATCCCACTCCACAAAGGGGGAGCCATGACAGACCCCAGGAACTACCATCCCAGTACATACCAAATGGGGCATTGTACTCTATAATGGGTCTAATGAGTGATGAATAGAGGGGAACAATGACCTCTTTTTTTCTGGATGAGAAACCTTTTGTGATGAGGTGAGCCAAGTAGAAGGATTTCCTGACCACTGTGGCGATGTGATTATCAAGGGAGAGACTATTGTCCACCTGTGTCCCAAGGTCTCTTATCACATTTTCGGCATTAGGTAGACTACCAGCTATGTGGTAGTTCATGGGTACAGAGATTTTACCAAAGGGGATGACAACACACTTTTTGGCATTGAGCTTCAGACCATGGCTTTGACACCAGGCATCTGTCTCAATGAGGCCCTTTTGTAGTATGTCCACATCGTTAGGAGTTTCGATTATGGCTCCTAGTTTGCAGTCATCTGCAAACTTTGTTAGCCAAAGGCCTTCTGTGTTAGCCTGTACTTCAGAGAAGTACATACCAAACAGGAGAGGACCCAGGACTGAACCCTGTGGTACTCCACTTGTCACTGGTCTGAAGTCGGATTTGGAGTCTGCTACTTTCACAGTGTGGGTTCTGTCCATGAGCCAGTTGGCAACCCATCTTGTGACATAGGGATTTATACCTAGTTTAGTGAGCTTATCTATAATTCCAGAGTGGGGGATGGTATTGAAAGCCTTTGCGAGATCTAGATAAGCTGTGTGAACCACCTTACCCTCATCTATGGCTTTGGTGACTGCTTCAAAGAAGTCAATCAGGTTTGGGAGACATGATCTGCCTTTTCCAAATCTGAACTGGGTAGGGTCTAGAGTTGGAGATTACCAATGTTTTTGTTTATGAGTTCCATGATGGTATGTTCCATGGCCTTGCAGACCAGGCTCGTTAGGCTCATGGGGCAGTAGTTCCCGGGGTCCGTCGTGGCTCCCCCTTTGTGAAGTGGGATAACCGTCGTGGTGTGCCATTCAGTGGGCACAAAGCCTGAGGTGAGGCTATGATTGAACGTGGTACTTAGGTGGGGTGCCAGTTCATTCTGTAGTTCATGTAGAACACAGCTTGGGATATTGTCAGGTCCCATGGATGCTGTGTTCTTGACTTTGGAGAGTGTGTTTTTTACCTGTGCAGGCATGATTACAGGAACTTTGCATTCTTCCAGTATAGAGATGGGGCCTCTAGGGGGTGAGAGGGGGGTAAAGTTAGCACTGAACATATCTGCCAGGATGTTGGCAATATCAGTTGGTTCTGTATATTTAGTGCCATTGTGCTGTAACTCAGAGCAGATCTGAGTGTTGCCATTGAGATTTCTGACATAGCTATAGAATGCATTGTGGTTGTCTTTAGAGTCAGTGGCAATTTTGTTTTCGTAACTAGCTTTGGAGGATTTTATGAGGGATCTCAGCTTCTTACTGAGGTTGACCAGGGAGTTCCTCCAGTCATGGGATTTTACTCTTTTTTGCAACAGTTTCTTTCTTCTGTTGTAGAGTTTGTTTATGGCAAAGGACCACCGGATTGGCTTCCTTTTTTTGGAGGATAGCACCTTGGTTCTATTAGGGATGGCATGATCCATGCACTTGTGTAAGTGCTTATGAAGTGCATTTGTGTAGGATTCAGCAGTCGCACCTCTATTGTCCGTCTGCATGGGTGTCATGAAGTTTGCCATTTCTGTCTTAAGAAGTGTGAAGTTAGCTTTGGAGAAGTTTTTTTACAGTGGTTTCCCTAATTGGGGGTGGGGGTGGGATGTGGATTTCTGGGGTGATTAGCTTGTGGTTGGATCTGACCAACGAGGAACTGACCTCTGGTGTGGAACACCGGCTGGCTATGTTAGTAATGGCCAGGTCTAGGATATTGCTGCCCCTGGTGGGGATGTGAAAAAGTTGATCCAAGGTGTTGAAGTTTATGAATTCCAGAAAACGTTGAGCAAAAGAGTTTGTACATGAGTAGTTTTCCCAGTTAATGGTGGGGTAGTTGAAGTCACCAATTATTAAGGTGTTAGGTTGTGCCCTAATAATTTCTAGTGTATTAAGAAATATGGAAAGGGAATGCTGGGGCATGGTGGGGGGTCTGTAGCAAGCTACAATTTGGATTGCGGTCTTGCCCCGAGTTAGTTGCAGTTGGATAATCTCGGATGCATTATGCTGTGCAACTAGCCTGGAAGTGTGGATATCCTTAATGAATATGGACACGCCTCCACCTTTAGTGCTTTGTTCCGGGTTATGTGGCCGATAAGTGGCCGAAAGGAGTGGTATGAATTATAGTCTGGTAATGCAGAGGTGCTCTCTGGAGCTTTGAACAAGGTCTCTGTCACTGCACAGATGTTGATGTTCTTCATTTTAAGGAGTGCCTCGAGTGAGTGCATTTTGAGGTTTAGACTTCTAGCATTGAGTAGCATTTCCCTCAGATTTTGCTTGCTTGTACATGTTACAGTGGTGAATTTGTCATTTGAACCTTGTCTAAAAAAAGGCACTATAGCGGTGGCAAGAGCCTTAGCCAGTATACGGAATCCCTAGGGCGACAGGTGCATGCCATCTCTGGCAAAGCATCGTGGTCTGTCGATCATGTTGTCCCAGGCAGACAAATACTGGATTCCCTTAGAATGACACCAGAAGCTTAGCCAATTGTTAAAGTCAATAATTTTGTCCTTGTACTGTGGTATCATTCTGGGTGATGGCAGGATGCTACTCTGGGCCAGGGTCATTGCTGCCTGGGCTACAAGATTGGAGAGCTCCTCCATCTCTCTTTTCATGTAGTCCAGGGAGGTATGTCTCAGGTCATTCACACCAACATGGACAATGACAGTGTCATATTTGTACTTGTTGTGGAATGACCT
Organism: Protopterus annectens; assembly: GCF_019279795.1. NCBI lineage: Eukaryota > Metazoa > Chordata > Ceratodontiformes > Protopteridae > Protopterus > Protopterus annectens. The sequence goes on along the minus strand of NC_056750.1, from coordinate 50,592,495 downwards.
GAGTGCGTGCGTTATGTGGCAGATCTTGGCACCTGACAGGCAGCTGACAGTAACTTTCTCCTTGTTTAGTCTGGTGAGTGGAAGATCAGTGTGCCTGACTATAGAGTCACCTATGACTAGAGTGTTGGGTACGTTGTTATGCCTTATGGGCTGTGGTTGAATGGCACACTGAGTTTTTGGGCTATGTGTCATTTGGGTTGTGTTGGGGGGTGGTGTTTGCTTGCATTTCTGCTTTGGAGGTCCCTGATACTTGGGCAGGTTTTTATTGAGAGCCTCCATGAATGTAGGTGTGTGTTTTGTGTTTCTATGTGTGTGTTTTGGTGGTGTAGGTTTTGAGGGACTATGTGATAAGTGTAGTGTGGTGCAAGTGTTTATCTTCTCCTCATGACTGTCTAGTCGAGTCTTGGGTGAAGAGAGCTTTGCTTCCAGTTTGGCTATATAAGTGCATCTCTCACAGGTTGTAGTGTTGGGTGGTAGGAGGAGAGGGTTTTCTGTGTACATGAGGCAATTGCTGCATTGCCCCAAGACGCCCAGATTCATCTGGTAGACAGGAGAAATCACGGGGAGCTGACCTTTAGACACGCCTAGATAGGTGCTTATTTATTAAGTACTAAAAAGTGCTTTCCTCTAGACAAGTGAGGAAAGTTGAGTGCTCTAGTAATTCGCAGCTTATTTAGTGCTTATAACTCCAAATCAAACTTCAGACAAGTGACAAGTGTAGTACCACAGGGTTCAGTCCTGGGTCCTCTCCTATTTGGTATCTACTTCTCTGAAGTACAGGCTAACACAGAAGGTCTTTGGTTAACTAAGTTCACAGATAACTGCAAACTAGGAGCCATAATCAAAACTCCTAACGATGTGGACATCCTACAAAAGGGCCTCACTGATACAGATGCCTGGTGTCAAAGCCATGGCCTCAAGCTCAATGCCAAAAAGTGCATTGTCATCCCCTTTAGTAAAACCTCTGTACCCATGAACTAACACATAGGCAGTAGTCTACTTAACACCAAAAGTATGATAAGAGACCTTGGGACACAGGTGGACAGTAGTCTCTCCTTTGATAATCACATCGCCACAGTGGTCAGGAAATCCTTGTCCTAAGTTCTGAAAACTAGACTTATTTCATGGTGCCAATGAACTCTTTTTCCACACTTCATTCATAATTTTTTCAAGTAAAATAAAAGTTTCAAAAGTAACCTCAGAAAAGTCTTCTATTCCTTACTGTATTCATGTCCTCATGTTCTGTACGTAAACCCCAAAGGTAAAACAATACTATCCATAACTTTATAATTCTTACTAGCTTCACAATTCTTGTTTTTTAATTGTTACCACAGTTCTTCTGTTTTGGTTTTGTTGTCATTGCATCAGTTCTTCTCTTTTTTCATCTTGAAACACAGTATCTTTTTTTGCCTTTGTTTACCATTTCTGCATATGGAAACATTTTCTGGCTGCTCAAAACAACATTGTGTGGCGGGACATGCCTTTAAAACCAGCTACTACATTGGCCAAGCATAACCTCCCATCAGATGTCCACAGCTTCTGGTACTCCAGTTCCTTTCCCTAACTCATCAGATAGCATCTCATCTGTTACCTCTTCCAGCATGTGATCCACTACAGTACTCCAACTTACTTTCTCATTGATTGACTCACCTGGTTCCATCATCTAATCAACACAGGAGTTTTCAGACCTCCTACCTCTAACTCTGTAACAGCAATCACCTATATTATGGAATCTGTTTGTGATAATTCAATAATCTAAATTATATACGCTCAACATGGCGCCTTTTTTCCCTCTTCCATCTTGGAATTGTCCAAGCACTAGTGACAGCCCTCTTGTGCCACCTAGTGTCCAGAAAGAGTAAATGAAGTTTCATGTGCCTTGGTTCCCCTAGTCAGTATGAATACTACCTAAGGTCTTCCCATAAAAGAAGACACTGACCTACTAGGACTAGTCTGGTCAACAATGTGTAAATTAATTAATTAATTAGTTAATTAAATAATTAAAATGTAAATAAATACTGATGAATAAACATCAGAAATCATTGACATTTCAAAAAAAAACATAAATACAATATATAAACAAACAAGATTTTAGAAAATAACATACAATTCATAGCCATATCCTCCAACTGTCAATAAAAGCCCTGCTCACAGAGAAATAGCAGGGAAATAAGGTAGTTATTAAATGAGCAGGACCAGAGTCCACTGTTAAGAAATCAGCAGTCACAGAAATAAAACTGTTTTGCTGAAAAGTCAAAATCCATACCTGCAAACTATCAAACACTGATTGAGCTTCGTTGTGAAATGCTAGGAAACACCCACGGTACCAAGCCTTACTAACTAACAAGCCTAGTTCCTAAACTTCTAAAAGACATACTTTGGAGCAACAGAAAACCCTTCAAGTCTATGGAAGTAAACAACATTCAACAATAAAATGTCAGCAATCTTGCAAAGCAGATAGTACAACTCTAGTATGCAACACAAATCTATACTGAAAAAAACAGCCAGCAAAAGTTACGTAACAGGGAATCAAGATGGCGGTCGATATATAAACACTATGCCAGCAAGGCTCCATAACAAAAATTATATATATATAAACTGCAGATTAATTAAAAGTGGTTCTCCAGTAACAGAACTTTAGAGTTTAAGTTACTATATCACCATACATTTAAAATATTGCATTAAAACCCTCACAGACTTACCTGAAGGAAGTGTTTTGATTTGTCCGGGTGCATTTTCTGACTTTCGAGCTAAAAAAAAAAAGCAAGAATTAAAATAAGCCTGTGGTAACTTTAAAGGAAAACCAAACAGACTTTTAACAACAAAACAAACAAAAAAAACCCCACTTTAATAAAGTAACAGAATGGCAAATGAAAATGAGCATATGGATATTCCAACAACAACAAAAAATCAATGCTTTCTACACCAAAAAAAAAGTTGCCTCAAAATGGATGGAAACAGCCAAGCAACACAAGACAAAAAATATTAACTAAATAGAAAACAGATCAACCCCTTATCTTTGAAGGGTTAAAACTGACACTGCAACCTCTTCAGTCTGCCATACAGCAACTTTCTGGCCAGCTTCAAACGTTCAGCAATACAATCAATCAAATAGCGAATAGACTCAAAATATCAGAAGCAAACGTCACAGAAAATTATACAAAATTGAACACCTTTAAAAAGACTATCAATTTAATACTAAAAGCATTCAAGATATCCTTTCAAAACCAAAGCAATAGTATATTGAATTGCAGTATATCTGAGAAATACAAACAGCCAAATCTGACTGAAACCTTAGACAAAATCTTTAGTTATCTTCTAGATAACCAAGCTGAAGCTAATCAGATCACTATTGAAAGAGCAGATTGTGTGATCAGAAAATCACCTACACTGGATAAACCAAGACAAATGTATGTTAAACTATTAAACTAACAGGATGGTTGCTGTGTTCTCACTACTGCCAAAAAAGAAGAAAGTCTTGAAATGGAATGGTAATAAAATTACCTTTGGTCAAGACCTCCCTATGCAAATTAAATAGAATTGACAGAAGCTGGCACCATTCTGCACATTTTTAATATCCAAAAAGACTACATTCCAGTTTAGATACCCTTCCACCTTAATACAAGGGGGATAAATATTCAATTAGATCACTGAAAGAGGTGAAACAGTCTTATCTTAATATATTCAACTTTTCTCCTGAATGAAGGTTGCTTGGTACAGCTGACTATGTTAATTTAACATTACCTTCTACAAGGGTTAGGATGGGGTGACATGTTTGTTAGTTGAATGCAGTGTGAAATATGGGTCATGACTTTCAATGCTTGTGATGTCCTACTGTGACTGGAACTTTATTGGAATGAAACCGTTGAATCTAGCTTTGTTTGTATGCTTGTTGTTTGTTTGCTTGTTATTTCACTGAAACGCTAATTCCACCTAAAACGCGGCTTTTCAGCACTTCTGTGGATCCGTAGTGATATCTGCATTGCTTATTGTACTTATTTCCTTGTTTCACTTGAAATAAAAGTTACTGTTTGTCGTTTTTGCATTTATGTTACCTGTAACACATTGCATTTAAGTTACCCGGCACTTGTTCACTAAAGCAATTATATAAGACAGCACTAAAAAATTAAAAGCACTACACCCTCACAAACCCCCCTTGAGTACCTTGTTCCCCATTGGCCCTTTTTTTCAATTATAAAGGAATTCCCAATACTATTCTAGCATGTCCAAAGGTCAGTTGTCAATCTCCTCTCCGGTCCAGCTGGTGAATCTGGAAATCTTGAGGCAATGTTACAACTGCCTCATGTACACAGACAACCCTCTCCTCCTCCCAACAAATTCCAACACATGTGAGAGATGCAACCATATAGCCAAACTGGAGGCTAAGCTCTCTCAACTCAGTACTGGCGTAACCAGTCAGGAGGAGAAGGAAACCACACTCACTACAATTCCAGTCTCACATAGACCTACCACGACAGCAAACCAAACACATAAACACACAAAAACATACTCGGAGGCTCTAAATAAAAATCTGCCTAAGCAGCAGAGACCTCCAAAGCAGACACCCAAGCAACCGCTACCCCAAAACAATACACGTGCAACACATAGCTCACAAAGCCAGTGTGCCGAACAGTCACAGCCCTTAAGGCTAAACAACACACCTGATACACTTGTAATAGGTGACTCTATTGTCAGGCACACTGATGTCCCGCTCACCAAGCTGAACAAGGAGAAGGTCATGGTAAGCTGCCTGTCGGGCGCTAGGATCCGCCACATAACACAAGTACTCAGGTCACTCCAAAGCAAGTACAAATATGACTCAGTCATTGTTCATGCTGGTGTGAATGACCTGAGACATACCTCCCTGGACTACATGAAAAGAGACATAGAGGAGCTCTCTGAGCATGTAGCCCAGGCCGGTATGACCCTGACCTTGAATAGCATCTTACCCTCACCAAGAATGATTCCACAATATGAAGACAAGATGATCAATTTCAACAATTGGCTTAAGTATTGGTGTCATTCAAAGGGGATCCAATGCCTGTCAGCCTGGGATGACATGCTCGACAAGCCACGATGCTTCACTAGGGACGGCTTGCACCTGTCACCCCTGGGCTTTCGGATATTGGCAAAGGCTCTTGCTACCCCCCATAGTGCCATTTTTAGGCAGGGCTCAAAAGACAAACCCACCTCCATAGGTATCACAAGGGATAAGAAACTAAGAGTAATGCTACTCAACGCCAGAAGTCTAAACCTCAAAATGCACGCACTCAACTCTCCTTATCATGGAGAACATCAATATCTGTGAAGTAACAGAAACCTGGTTCAGGGCTCCCAAGAGCACCCCAGCACTACCAGGTTATACCTCATACCATGCTTTTCGGCCCCAAAACTTGGACCGAACCACAAAAGGAGGGGGGTATCAATATTCGTCAAAGATACCCACACCTCCAGGTTGGTGGCACAGCACGAAGCATCAGAGACTATCCATGTGCAACTAGCAGTGGGTAAAGCTGCCTCCCAGTTTATAGCCTGCTACAGACCACCCTCCCACATCCAGGAACCCCACTCAGCCTTCCTGAGAACACTGGAAAATATGAAGGTCTCTCCAAACACCATTATATTGGGAGACTTCAACTACCCAAACATAGACTGGGAGCATTACTCTAGCTCCAACACCCTAGCCCAAAGGTTCCTAGAATTTATAAACTCAAATGCTATGGAACAACTTGTTACCACTCCCACAAGAGGGGAAAACATACTGGACCTGATCATCACCAACATGGGGACTCTATGCTCCAGATCAGAAGTGTATCTCTCACTGGTAAGATCAGACCATAAACTAATCTCGCTGGATATTCACATCCTGACCCCACCCCCTGCCCAGAAAACCACAGTGAAAAACTTCTCTAAAGCAAATTTCACACTCCTCAAAACTGAGGTGAAATCCTTCAAAGCCCCCGGGCCTATGGAAAATACGGCCCAGACCACAGAATCCTTTATAAATGCATTCTATGAACACCTTCAGGAATGCATGGATCATGCAATCCCAAATAAAACCAAGACCCAATCCTCCAAAGGCAGATGTCCTGTCTGGTGGACCCCAGCCATAAACAAACTATACAATAGAAGGAGGAAGTTACTACATGATGGAGCAAAATCCCAAAAAGGGAAGGCATCTCTGATCAGTATTAGCAAAAAACTACGGGCACTCATAAAATTGTCTAAGGCCAGCTTCGAAAGAAAAATTGCACAGGACACTAAGGATAATCACAAGGCTTTCTTTAGTTATGCTAAGAACCTGGGTGGGAATTCCCAGATATGCTCAGAATTAGTCCAAAATGACAAAAAATACACCAAACCCACAGACCTTGCCAACATCCTAGCTGACAGGTTCAGCACAAACCCCCCCCCCTCCCCACCAAAAGAGCAAATATCTATCCCAGCAGAGTGCTGCCCCCCTGACATCTCAGATGCTCAGGTAAGAGCCGCCCTCTCCAAAGCAAAAAACACAGCATCAATGGGACCAGACGGTGTCCCAGGCTGCATCCTACATGAACTCCAAGAAGAGCTAAACCCAAACATAAAACTACTGTTCAATCTTAGCCTTACTACAGGATATGTACCCAAAGAGTGGCATACAGCAACAGTGGTCCCTCTCCACAAAGGTGGTGCCTCAACGGATCCTGGAAACTATCACCCCATAAGCCTGACTAGCTTGATCTGCAAAGCTATGGAAAGGATCCTCATGGACCTCATAAATAAAGATATTGGGGGCCTACAGACACTGGATCCTACCCAGTTCGGCTTTGTTAAGGGCAGATCCTACCTCTTAAACCTGGTCAATTTCTTTGAAACAGTCATCAAGGCCATTGACGAGGGGAAGGTGGTCCACACAGCCTACCTGGACCTCTCAAAAGCCTTCGATACAATACCCCACTCGGGCATTATAGATAAGCTCACCAGCTTAAATATAAACTCCTATGTCACTAGATGGGTTGCAAACTGGCTCAAGGACAGGACCCACATGGCTAGAATTGCTGAAGCCATGTCAGACTCCAAACTAGTTACAAGTGGCATCCCACAAGGCTCAGTCCTGGGACCTCTCTTGTTCGGTAAATATTTCTCAGAGGTACAAGCCAACATGGAAGGACTGTGGCTGACCAAGTTCGCAGATGACTGCAAACTGGGTGCCATAATCGACTCTCCAGCCGACACAAGCATCCTCCAAAAGGGCCTCATAGAAACAGACAACTGGTGCCAGAGCCATGGCCTCAAGCTAAACGCCAAAAAGTGTATAGTCATCCCCTTTGGCAAAAACAAAGTGCCCACAAATTACCCATAGGTGGTAATCCATTAAGGGGACCCAAGTTGATAGCAAGCTCTCATTTGACAACCACGTGGCCAAAGTGGTTAGAAAAACATTTTATATAGCCCACCTAATCATGAAGGGATTCACATCTAGATCAGGGGAGGTCATCGTGCCTCTTTACTCATCCCTCATCAGGCCCATAATTGAGTACAATGCCCCTTTTGGGATGTACCTTACCAGACACCTGCAGCAACTGGAAAGACCCCAAAAGTACCTCACCAAGAGGATCAAAGGGCTCAAACAGATGCCATATGCTGCCCGGTTAAAGAAACTCCAGTTCTGCTCAGTGGTATACCCCCTGCTCAGAGGCGATCTGTGCCTGGCGTATAAAGCCATGTCCAACCCGGAATTAATGGACATGTTGCACCTCAGAAAATCCAAATCCCATCGAGCTACGCGCTCGAGAGACTTGAACCTCAGCACTGAAATAAATAGGACATGCTGGAGGGACAGATTCATAACCCAGAGGCTCCCTTCACTCTGGAATAAAATCCCAGTGCAGGTTAGGCAGAGTCCCTCATTGACTCTCTTCAAGAAGAATCTTGATGCGTGGATGGGAGATCGTAGGTTTACCCTGGGTATCACTTCTGTGTCACTGTTAAACAGAGGCACAGTATAATAATCTCGAAAAAGGGAATAGCAAAATTAATTTAAAATGGGTGGCGAAAGCCAAGCACACTCTGGCTAGGCTTATAAATGCCCTAGGGCAGATAGCCTAGTATGAACCTATGAACCTATGAAACACTGACTCCTCACTCTGTGAAGTGACTGAAGATGGTGTATATCCGATGATGACATTCTTGTGCACTTCCTGTCTTTAATTTTGAAGGAAGTCATATCATAAATGGTTGCAAATTGTTTCTGCATCTATTACTAAATGAAAGTATGGATACTGGCTTTAATTAGTAAATAGCCTAAGATTTTAATGCAGTATTTTCATAATTTGTAATAATATTAAATGTTGTAACGTTCTACAATAAATTTAATTAAAAATGGGCATTTCAATGCAATTTTAGTTCATCTGTTCATATTAATTTTTTAAGCTCTCTTTTCTTTCATTTTATCATATTATACATTACATCAGTCAAAAGCTATGTATTGTGATGTAGGACAGCTGTGTTATATTTTCCCTATTTAAAATGTATTTTTATTCTAATTATCATTCTAAATAAAGCAATGAGTCGAGAGTGTGCACAAATTTGTTATTGGTATTTTTATTCGTATAACCCTTTAATGAATATTAAATTATTTTAATCCTGCTGCTGTGAGGTCATGGTTAGGCACAGGGTTTTTCCAGGAAGGGTTAAGTGCTATTTGCTTTCTTTATCAAAATTATTCTCAAACTTTTGGTGTATGATTTATGAAATGTTCATTTTTTTCATCTCACTAAATGTTTTCATGGGGAACATTTATGTGGATAAAAGATTCAGAGAATGCTGAAGGGAATCCAAACAGATAAAAAGAGAAAGTTATTTTTCATTTAATTTTTAAGTCAAAAGCAGAAACTGTATTTGTCCAGAAGACCCACATGAGATCTAGCCAGTGGTCTCAAGTAAGGGAAAAATGGCTCAAAATAATCATGGAGTGAGGTAACAACTCAAACAGCATTGCAGTTGCAATTATTATTAAAAAAAATATTACAACGATACACTATTGCAAGAAGATTCAGACAATGAAAGAAGATAGTGATATGTAATTATTAAAAATGCTTTTTTGATAAACCTGTATTATTCTTAAACGTATATGCACCTTGCACTAAACAAAATGAATTTATTATGATAGTATATAAACTATTAAGTCTTTTCCCTAATCATTACTACATTGTTGGTGGGGACTGGAATGCCATTAATGATCCCATATCTGACAGAACAAATAGAAGTAAATCATATATTTTTTTATGTATCAGATGCAATATCAGCATTAAAAAAACAGACTTTAGCCTATTCAATCCTTTTAACTCCCGAGATAATAAAAACACCCCAATAAAATGTACCTATTATTCTCATTGTTAGAAAACTTGGGCTATATTAGACTTCTTTCTAATATCAGAAATATTTTAAGAACTGATCTTACTTTTTTATGTAGAACCTAGATTCTTTTCTAATCATTCTAGAATATAAATTGGTCTATTACTTATAACTCAGAAAACACTAATAACTGGACTTTAAACTCTAATTTACTTCAGAAAGATGTAGAAGGTAAGTCAGAAATTAATAATATATTAAGTAACTTCTTAAATAATTTTTCCAGTTCTCAAATTCCACTTGATATTCAATGGGCTGCTATTAAAACTCAAATCAGAGGTACTTTTATAAGTAAAGGGTGTTCTATGTGCTGCTATTAAAACTCAAATCAGAGGTACTTTTATAAGTAAAGGGTGTTCTACAAAAAAATCTTACAAGTTAAAAGAGAATATAATAAAAGATAAGATCAATAAACTGGAAAATGAATTGTGTTTAGACTATAAGTCTGATTCAGTAAAATATCTAACTGAACTTCAGAAAGAACTCTGTCTACTATATGTAATGCAGCAATCACTTTATGAAACAAAAACCTTAGCCAAATATTCAAAATGGGTCCAAGCTCCTTCCAAACTTCTGGCAAAATTTATAAATGTCATTAAGACCCTCCTCTGATAACTGAAATTTCATACCAAGATAAACTATACAATATTAGAGAAGAGATTATGCAAATATTTACCCAATTATACTCTCAAGTTTATGGTGAACATAATCTCTCTTTTGACTCCCAAGAACAAGACCAATTTCTAAAAGTTAAAAAAGACCAAAAAAATCTCCTTAGTGCACTGTTTACTCAACAAGAAATCTTACTAATAATTAATAATCTTAAAGATGGTAATCCCCTGGTCCTAATGATCTAATTGCTGAATTTTATAAAACTTTTGACCCAATAATTTTAATAATATTATTATACTTGTTTAATTATATAAAAGAAAATGGCAATCCAGACTTATATCTGAATAATTCCAAAACAATATTTATTACTAAAGCCAAATCTGATACTAAAAATCCACTAAGCTACAGACAGATTTCTATTATAAATGTAGATATTAAGATATTTGCCTCATTACAAGCAAATAGACTGAAACTTATACTACCAAAAAAATCTCACCTAATCGATATGAATTTATACAAACTAGACAAACCTATGACTATACACTTACATTAGATATTTTGATTACACTTTCTAAACAACAAATATTTCAGTCTTTGTACTTGAAGTTTATGCTTTTACGGCTTTTGACTGACTTGATCTAGATTTTCTTTTTTTACTTATGCCACAATCTGATCTACCACAATCTTTTATTAAATGGATAAAAAATTCTCTATACTAATGCCTGTACATTGTCATATATTAATAAATTGTCTTCTTCTCCATTGAAAATTATTAATGGAACAAGACAACAAGGAAGGATGCCCACTATCCCCATATATATATATATATATATATATATATATATATATATATATATATATATATATATATATATAATATCTTCTTATAACACAAAAAAAACTTTCATCAAAATCCTGAAATTTATAACACACATGTACCTCTAACAACATTTGCTGATGACTTAAATCTTTATTTTACCTTGCCTAGTACTGACTTATCAAAAATTCTACAATCTATAGATATCTTTTCTGGATTATCAAATTATAAATTAAACCTGACTAAATCTTCCATTGTTCCCTTAAACCCAAACTATAATCTGATTGACTATGTTCCTAATACAGAAATTAAGGTAAGTAATTCATTAAAATATCTTAGTATAAATTTTTAGCATGATCTTACTCTCTTTTACCAAGAGAATCTAATGAAATTATCGACTACTATCAAACAAGACATTTGTATATGGAACAAACGTAATCTATCGTTCTTATCCAGAGTTGGCATTATTAAAATGAATATACTCCCCAGATTATTATTCCAAATTTAATGCATCAAATCTGAAAATTCAATATAAACTCTTTAAAGATATGAACATAAGTCTGTAAAAGTTTGTTTGGATTCCTAACTCTATCAGAATCAGCTACCAGAATCTGACACACCCTAAAAATATTGATGAATTGGGCCTCCCAGACTCTAAGATTTATTATGATATCAATCTTAATCTAAACCATAACAACTGAAGTCCCATATCAGTTAAATTGTGGTATGACTATGTACACAAATAGCAATGCAATCCTATATCTTTACTTTTCTTTAATAAGGAGAACCTGACAACTTTCAAAATATGTAAATTATTAAAGCATATGATAAAAATTTGTCAAGATTTGATAGGTATGATACATTTAAAAAAATCATCTATGATACTTCAACCAATTAATCTTAACCCTAAACATAAATTAAATAACCCAGTCCTAAATCTCTATAAATATTCATTACTCAAGGATAAAACTGTTTTGGATAACAGATTCAGAGAATGTTAAAGGACCCATACCCATAAAAGTCTCTCAATTATTGACCTGAGAGATGCTCTAAATCTGCCCAAAAGCTATATTGTAAAGAACTTGTTTCAAAGCTTTTGGATGATCCTAAAATTAATGAACATAATGTAAGTGTGTGCAAACTGATATGGATTGAATTTACCTCCAATGAGAAATTATCAAATGTTTATAAATTACTTATATCTATTAAATATCAAAATTCTACCATTTATTCTAAATACTGGACTAATATTAATCCTTCAATTAAACCAAATCAAAGAATCCAATCCATGCAATCAAGCCCAAGTTTATTACCTTTCAAAAACTCCTATATACCCAATTAGTGATTGTAAAAATGCATATTTGAGCCCAGATATAATTAACAAGTTTTTCCCCACATCTTCTCCAAACTGTCCCCTATGCAGATATCAAAGAGCTGATATATTACATACTTTGGAGTTGTAAGTGCGCTTATAAACTGTGGTGCTCCCTAAAAGTCAGGGTAGAGAAAATATGATACAATAAATCTACCTTAAATTGGGAATTTGTAGTATTACATATCCTCCCTCCGGGCTTGGTACAGCTTGAATTACATATACTAATTGGTCTTTTCTGATCAATAAAACATTATATTGCTCAAAATTGGCATGACAGATCAAAAATGTTATGAGAAGGATGTAAACAAGCTTCTATCAAATATATTAAAGCACACAGGTTAATAGTAATCAATCAAAATAAACATTCTTCACTGGGATAAACTTTATAATCATACTTTGTAGTTAATCATACATTTTTTCATTGCATAGTCATAAGAAATTATCTGAGGAAGTTAACAAAATACTTTTTTCCCTCAGGACAGCCCTTATTTTGTTGTTTTATTACTATATTTATGACATTATTTGTTAGAATATTTATGTAGGAAATTAGCACTCTTGTGCATAGTTAGCATCATAGTTATGTTATATGTTTTTTGTGCAATTAATTGATGCTCAACACATTTTAAAAATTAAATAAGTTTAAATAACTTTAACAAGTTTTAAAAATGAAATAAAGATACTGGGAGAAAAGTTATGCAACTTGCATCAATCTTGGAAAAACAGTGAAAAACACTATACAGCAATCTTGTAAACAATCTACCAACCAGGGATTTGGTGTGAGGCCCTGCTGGAAGGTGAAGTGATAACACCAGAAGATCAAACTAGCAAAGTCATCCCTCTACAATATAGAAAATATACTGCTATGTTGAGATAGAATGGAAACAAGTGGTTAACAGCCTCAAGCATCGGGAAGGAATGGTTCAGGAGAAGGGACCTGGAATGAGGAGGTCAAAGCTAGATTCAGAGGGGCTGCAGCTAACTGATACAAAGTGTCAGGGTACAGTGTGACAGAAGAAATACAAGGAATTCAGAAGGTAAGGTATACAAAATATTGATGTATCCAGTTCTACTGCATGGTACAGCTACCTGGACATTGAAGACAAAGCAGTTGAGGAAGCTAAAGGTGATGTAGATGAGTGGTAGAATGCACACTGTGACACGTGAAGAAATGATGACATCAGACGCCAGCATTGCTCTAATTCCAGAGAAGACCAACTAGAACAGATTACTGTGATTCATGCACAGCTGCAGGAAAGGAGAAGACAATCTGGTGATGAAGATTTGGGACAGACTGGACAAAGGGAAGAGGGAATGAGGCATGACTGTTGATGAAGGTAGGAGAGTGGCACTGAACTGAGAGAGAGAGAGATGGCAGCATTTAACGTGACACCCTGATTACAAGTAGAAAATGGAGACAGAAGAGAGGTTGATAACAATGATATTTGTACAAGTAATCCTATGTAGCATTGCCACATTCTAGGTGACAGAAGAGAGGTTGATAACAATAATATTTGCACGAGTATTCCTGTGTAGCATCGTCACATTCTAGGCGACAGAAGAGAGATTGATAACAATGATATTTGTACGAGTATTCCTGTGTAGCATTGCCACATTCTAGGTGACAGAAGAGAGGTTGATAACAATGATATTTGCACGAGTATTCCTGTGTAACATTGTCACATTCTAGGTGACAGAAGAGAGGTTGATAACAATGATATTTGTACGAGTATTCCTGTGTAGCATCGCCACATTCTAAGCGACAGAAGAGAAGTTGATAACAATGATATTTGTATGAGTATTCCTGTGTAGCATTGCCACATTCTAGGTGACAGAAGAGAGGTTGATAACAATGATATTTGCACTAGTATTCCTGTGTAACATTGTCACATTCTAGGTGACAGAAGAGAGGTTGATAATGATATTTGTACGAGTATTCCTGTGTAGCATCACCACATTCTAGGCGACAGAAGAGAGGTTGATAACAATGATATTTGTACGAGTATTCCTGTGTAGCATTGCCACATTCTAGGTGACAGAAGAGAGGTTGATAACAATGATATTTGCACGAGTATTCCTGTGTAACATTGTCACATTCTAGGTGACAGAAGAGAGGTTGATAATGATATTTGTACGAGTATTCCTGTGTAGCATCACCACATTCTAGGCGACAGAAGACAGGTTGATAACAATGATATTTGTACGAGTATTCCTGTGTAACATTGTCACATTCTAGGTGACAGAAGAGAGGTTGATAACAATGATATTTGTACGAGTATTCCTGTGTAGCATCGCCACATTCTAGCAACTGCAAAGGGGGTAATAACACAAGTACATGACTCCAAAATTCCTTCCCAGAATAGTCAATGGCGGGCAAGTCTGAGGAATAGTCCTTACAGGAAAAATTAGCAGAGGAAAATATAAATCAGTTCTGATGTCTGAAGACAGAAGGACAATGATAATCAGAAAACGACTGCCTTTAGTCCGGCATAGTAAGCCACCTGCCAGAATTTTCTATGTAAGAAATCAAACATTAAATACAGAACACAGCTAAACACTGAAACACTGAAAATATAATATAGTAAACCGGTTTGGAAAAAAATATTTAAAAACAACTATCACCATATAGTTTTCCACATTAGGGATATAAACACTTATATAGATTCATTATCTAACAATATTGACCCCACCACAATCACAAAAGAAGTCATATAAACACAAATGATGTAGTAAACTTACTATGTCACTCTCCAAACAATTTCCAATGTAATTATTTCTATTAATCATAGTAAAAAAGTACAGAGCAATAAATGAATAGCTACATTATCATTTAAATATTTATTTATTTATTATTTATTTTATTTTTACATTTGACCAGGTTAGTCTGACTGAGCTTAGTTACCCATTTTCAGCGGAGACCCGGGAAGAAAAGCTCCACAGTGAGATACAGTTTAATTACACAGGAGAATTAGATTATATGTATAATCAGTAAGTATTCATCATTTACAATACAATGTGAGTATAGTTTTACACTAGTAGTTGAGAATGAGGCTGTGTCAAGAGTAAAGCATTCAACCAATACAAGTGGAATACATAAATGGTTCTATATCCATGCTGCAAACAATAATTTGTAGACATTTTGTTTAGTACAGTTCCAAAAAAGGAGAGAGACTAGGAGCAGAGTGAAGAGGAAGATAGATGAGTAAACAAGGTTAAAAGGCTAAGATAAGATTGTAGGTTGCTCAAGGAAAGAGGCTAGTGAGAGTATGCATGAAAAAATGGCTAGTGAAAATTATACAGTGAGAGAGTGTAAGTGGGAGGGGAGGAGGTGATAGGAGTCTATAGATGCATGGGAAAGTAGTTTAGGGGGGATGAGTGCAGTGGCAAGACCAGTTTGTTTTTAGGTATTCTCAAGTGGCTGTTTTGAATTGATTAGGGTGTTTAAGGATCTAATTTCTAAGGGAAGTTTGTTCCCGGATATGGCAGGGTTGTAATTGTAGAGGTTGCAACCAGTTTTGGTCTTGGGTTTATATATTTGAAGCAGGTCTTGGCCAGAGCTATGCAGAGGTCTAGTTGGGGAATATTTATAGATAATAGGAGTAAGGCTAGGACAAAAAGAGTGCTGGTATTGGATTGAGTGAATAATCTGAAGTTAAGAGAGGAGAAGCTGGTGGGGTAATTCTAGCCAGTCTAATTGTCTGAGAGAAAGACAGTGGTGAGCCTTATAAGTATGGTGTACAGTTAATCTAGCCACCTTATTGTAGGTTGATTTGAGTTTGGTTAGGAGTGAGGAGTTCAGATTAGTAAGAATGAGACAGCTATACAATAAATTAGGAAGAAGGTATGCATGTGAGAGAGTTATTTTTACCTTGCTAGTAAAGTACTTTTTGTTGCGGTAAAGGAGCCCTACTTTTTGGTGTGTCTTTTTAAGAGAATTAGACACATGTAAATAAAACTTAAGTTGGTCATCGATTGTGACTACTAGCAGTTTAGTGTTAGATTTGACTGTGATATATGTGTTATTGCTGGACAGTATAGTAAAAGTAGATTTGCGATTAGTGAGGTTTTTGGGGAGAAAAAGTAAGAGCTTAGTTTTCTTAGGGTTGAGAATTAGTTTGTTGTCATGGAGCCAGGATTCAATGAAGTTAAAGGATGCTTGGTTGGAAGAGTTGAGGTCAGAGGGAGTGTCTGCAAGGGTGATGACAGTTGAGTCATCTGCATATTGTATAAGGGATGATTGGGGACAAGAGGTATGTAGTAAATTAGTAAAAATATTAAAGAGTAGTGGGCCAAGGATAGAACCTTGGGGGACTCCCATTTTCACAGGGAGGGGAGGGGATAGACCAGAGAGTGATTTAACAGATTGCAGTCGATCAGAGAGGTAGCTAGAAAACCAGGAAATAGTAGAAGAAGAGAAATTAAGGTTTGACAGTTTGGCCAGACGAATAGGATGGGAGACAATATCAAAGACCTTGGAGTGGTCCAGGAATTTTTATTTCCCTTTTTTCCCTGCATTTTATTTCCCTTATTATTATTTCTATTGATCATAGTAAAATGTACAGAGCAATGAGTGAATAATTCCATAACAGAGTAAGCTGTTTTAGTAATTAGTTTCAACAGCTAAGTCAGTGAAGTGAATTTCTTTGTGCAGATTTTTTTTTATGCACTGTATAAAACTAGGCAAAATGTGCATTATTTAAATTTCTGTTGTGTATTACTGTGCAGGCTGAGTAACTTAAGCTGAAAGATTAATGCTTTTCCAGTGGCTTAGGTTAACTAAACTGGGAAATAATATAACATAAATAACCAAAATAATAGAAAGCCATTTTAGTAACACTGGACAGGAAAAAGGTATTAAGTTTAGCCTTTTAGTGCACATATAATACAGATACAAAGAAAGCACAGAGAAATTGGAAAACAGTTTTCAATAAAGGAAACATTCAATAAGTCCATTTGACAACTCAGGCTTTGTCCTTATGGTCTAACATGAGCACACATGGGCAAATATTGCACATCCCCTAGCTCCAGTATTCATTACTAATTAAGTATCCCAGGGATCCAATAAAGTGCCATCTCCATGCAGGATCAGTGTAGCCATTCCTGCACGGAATATGGCCATCGAGCGATCCAGTAAACTACTGTTCTGACGTGCACAAGCCTGCCTACACTATTCCTGCACAGACACCACTGCATAATTCTAATTGCCTCATTTTCAGGTTAAAACTATGCAAATGAGGTGAATTAGTGATTCAGCAAGCAAGCAGGCATCCGTGCAAGAATAATGTTAGTTGGAGAAACATATTCGGTTATTAGCCGAATACATTTTTGCAAAAATTAAAATAGAGGCATGACAGCTCAAATAAAAGCATATATTATAATCTTTAGGCATGCCAATGGCCAAATATATGGCCATTGGCATGGAAAAGTGTTTAATTTTCCTAAAAATAAAAGGTTTTTTTTGGTCAATCTCGGCCGTTCAAGCATAGGGCAGCGGTGCGCAAACGGGACCATGCCGAAAAAAAAATGTGAAAACACAATTGTAGAGAAATCTGCATTTTGCCATTACAGTCTATGGAATGCAGAATTAAAACAATACCAGGGAACAGTGATTGCTAAGGGGAAAGGCTCTAGTGTAGTGCAATAACTAGGGACTAATGCAATGGGGTATGAAAATGAGGGGAAATTTACTGAATCACAAAAATAGTCTAAGTGCCAAACTGCACCTAAACCGTGTAGGTGCTATAACACAATCGTGTAAGCAGAAGGAGCAGCAGACATGAAAAGGGGGTGTGTCATGCTTGGTGTAAGCACATTGGAGCTCCACAGTTCCCAGATAAGCTTAGCTAAGCACAGCTATGCAAGGGGTGTGTCTGAGGCTGTATTGACTTATTCCATGAAATGAAGAGCATGTTTGCATCTAGGGAAGGACATTTCTCAGTGTTTACATTAGCTAAATGAGTTTGGTCTTAAAAAAAAAAAACTGAATAGCAGGACTGTTTACATTTGGGCACTGGGTTTGCATGGCACACCTCGGGGCTTAAAAGTGGAGGAAATGGGAAGGGGAAAAAGGTAAAAAAAAGGGAACTAGTAGAATGAAAGCAATCAAGTACAAATTACATAGCTAGCTGGTGGAATGCATCATAGTCAGCCAATCACACAGGTGGAATGCATCATAGTCAGCCAATCACACAGGTGGAATGCATCATAGTCAGCCAATCATACAGGTGGAATGCATCATAGTCAGCCGATCATACATGTGGAATGCATCATAGTCAGCCAATCATACAGGTGGAATGCATCATAGTCAGCCAATCACACAGGCGGCATCTACAGGACAACAATATAAACCATGGAAACACCTTACAGTCTGTTTTTTCCCACAAACTCTGCACCATTGATGTACACATGCGAGGGAATTTTAACTGGAAAAATGTTAGGGGCTGCCATTGCTTTGATCCATCACTATCTGCTAGAGGCTGTGGGTGGTGAGGAGGATAATGCTGACAACTGCCACAGACTTAGGAGGAAGAGGAGAAGAGTGTTCAGACCCAGGGTAACCTACCAGGGGCTACATGATATGGAGATAGTAGAGTGCTACAGGGTGGACAGAGACATACTTCAGAAAATCATCAAGCTGTGCTGGCCTCAACTCAGTCCCAGAGCCAACAGAGTGGAACCCACTCCAGTGGATACCAATGTATGTGTAGACTTAAGAATACCAGCTACAGGTACTTTCCAAAGACCTATTGGGGACATCATGGGGGGGTCTCACAGGCATCTGCATCCAGGTTAATCCACCAGTTCCCCTGGATGCCATGCTGCTGAGCACATTTACTTCCCCAACACCCGTGAGGAGTTGACCAGAAATATATGTCTGTTCCACCGTGTAGCAGAATGGCTGGAGGTACTGGGTGCGATAGACTGCATGCACATCCACATAGAAACACCATCCAGTGTACAGGGTAGGTTATACATAAACCACAAGGGCTTCCCCTCCATCAAATGCCAGGTCATGTGCAATGCCCAGTGCATTATCATGAAATGTGTCTGCTGGCAGCCCTGGAAGCTATCATGTCTCCCACATCTGGCATTCGTCACAGCTGTACCAGGCATTTGCCAATGGGAGCATCCCATATATCCATCTGGTGGGGGATGCTGGCTATGCACTGAAGCCATAGATAATGACACCCATCAGAAATGCACACACACCCACACAAGAATGCCATGAGACACACACACACAGACCAGGATCATTACAGAGTATGTGTTTAGGATGCTCAAGTCATGGTTCCACTGCCTTGACATATCTGGTGGAGCCTTGCAGTACTCTCCAGCCACATGTGCACACATGTTCATAGTATGTTCCATGCTACACAATGTGATCCTGTGGAAACAGCTGCAGCAGGAACAGCATGGAGAAGGGCAACATAGCCCACCACCATTGCTAAGGTTCCCACAGGCACAGAGGGACTCAGAGGAGGAGGCTCCTGAGCCTGCTCCTGTAGGCAGATGGAGGCATGCCCAGTATGCTCAGGCCTTGGCAAAGAGGCAACAGATAGCACACACACTGACACTGTAGGGACACCAGGGATTGACACCACTCTCTGACTCACACACACAGTAAAATGGATGGCACACACATCACATTACCTGTAACTTACCATATATAGGCAGTGTACTGTGTGCATCCAACATAGGCGGTCCTCAAACACCATCCTCACAATTGCTGCAGGTACAAGGTAAGTCAGTCTTCTTCACAATAAATGAATGGATTAGTATGTTTTGAAAGCACATCTATGGTAATGCTGCATGTTTGCAAGGGAATGGGGTAGCCTACTGGGATAGCAGCAGACAACTGACAGCTATCTGGACACCAGGAAACGTCTGCCCAATACTGGCCTCCCCACACTATGCAGTAGTGCCCCAGGTGGAAAATTCAACTGCAGTATATGTGTGGGGACAACTAACTAGGGGGTCATAGGTCACAGGCATGGATGTCAGTGTGGGGGTCCCATACCCACCCCTCAGACCCACACAGCATATCAGCTGTAGAAAACCAGAGATAAATGTCTGGAAAAGGCCCACAAATGGTGGCAATGTTGAATTACACCCCTACAGACTCAGACAGTGATAGCATAGCAGGTCTTCCAGTTGTAGTAAGGCTATGAAGGGTAAGAAGTTTAAAACTCAAATGTATCCCATTACAATCTTTACTGATATGTCTCGAGTCCCCAAGACAGGGCACAATAGTATGGTAAATGGAACCAAAATGTAAAGCAAATATGAGCACAGTCTGTGCAAATGTGTACAGTTGACAGGTGTACCCCCTCATTTACCCACAGAAATGCAGTAACATGTATGTTTGCAGGGAAATAGCAGCATAGCACACATTGGCAGAGCTGTTCCAATACACATGAAAACATGCTGCATGTCCACAATATGCAGGGGTCAGTGAGCTATGTGTATGTGTGGTCAATACTGTCAGGACCTGGCTAGCACGTTCTCCTGGCAGTTGTCTTGTAGTGCCCTAGGTACAGTGCCATCTTTGACAGGGCCATGTGCAGATAACTGCAGTGCCAACTATTAGACATGTAAATGACACCTACTGTTCTGCCACTGACATACCTGGAAGTCACAGTGCTATGTGGAATACACTACACATATAATGGACTTCTTGAAGGCTGTGTAGCCAAAGTGTTAAGGCTTTTGTGAATATAGTGCTTTTTGGTACTGTTGCCAGTGGTTATTTTCAAAAATTATTTTTTTTATGTTTGCTTTTACATACAATGGACATGCCTGCACAGTAGAATGCACTCTGTACCCACACCCATAACTCCCAACCTCTGACAGTAAGATGTCTGGACAAGGGCAGAAATAAAAGTGGAGCAAAGGCACAATGATAGGCATGTGTTGTAAATATCGCCTTTACATACTGAAAAAAGTTGGTAGGTTGAGGGGTTTGCAGTAGCGGGAATTGTCTGAAGATTATATAGTCTGAGACAGTAATGTCTGTCATTATTTTGTAACATCACTCTTCATTTATATGTAACTTATTTGCCATAAAACCACAAGTTTACGTAGACAGGGGGAAACCTCTAGCCAAACACCTGGAGAATCTGCCAAAAAATGTATAGGTGAGAGGTATGGCCACAGAAGGATATGACATCTCAGGTTGAAAGATACCACACAAGCAGGAGATCCCCAGACAGTATATCGTCAAGTTGCTGGACTGTTTACACAGTGTGTCATCACTCAATTGGCTGTAGCCACACCTCACAACTGGCCTTGTTGGGCAACAATGTACATAGCTGTCCTCATAATATTGGTCTATGCATCATACAACTAGTATTCCTCTTGTAAAGCACTGTGATGGTCTGAGGATATCTGGCACTAGGTAATGACAATACATTGCAGTGTCAGACTACAGATATGTCAGAAAATATCTGCTAAACAAACTCAGTATCCAGAGGAAAGTCCTGTGTACTCCTGAGAGGTATGGCTGTAGCACACAAAACCCCAGACCGGAGTACACTTATCTCTGGAATGGACTCCCACTCTAACTATAGAAGGTCACACTGGGCATGGTCCTACATTTGAGAATCACAGGACATGTTGGATACCACATTGGACTATACAATGACTGTATTGTGTACATATGTCTGTGCATACAGACAGCTATGTACACCTTAACTGTCCCCACACACACACACATCAGACAGGATTACCCTCAGCTAGCTGTAGGTGGCCCATATGAGATATATCTGCATCTGCTGCATGTGATACACAGACATATATATGGGCAACAGATAACAACATATGAAGAAATGTCCCAAAGCAGAATTTGAGCAAATTCCAAAGCAGTTATCTCAAACAGCAAATCCCAAATTTAAGGAAACAGGCACAAAAATAAAAAATCCAAAAGTACGTTTATTGTGTAAGCGCTTTCGTAATCAAGTTACTTCTTCAGACACAAATTACTACAAATATGAGGCACACATATGGTCAGTATGCATAACACTGGACAGTTGAATGATATGAGCTCAGTATACTACATGCAGTTCAACACACACATCTGCCACAGTAGTTTACTATGCAAATACCCTGTATAGGTCTCTCCCATTCCTGAGACAAACATATATGTCATAGTTGTATTCACAATTAACATATGGATATCTACGACATCCCAGTAGCTGGCCTAGCAGTGTTACAGTCAATATTGTTCAACACACACTCCAGTATTAGTCATATGTGAGCCATCCTTTCCTGGGGTGACTCAGGGGCCTGAGCTGTGATCTATGTCATTGCAGACAGACCCAGATGCTATGGCCATAGGTTCTGGTCAGCAATATATCAGTACAGCAAGTCTTGTTGAAACATATTTGTTGAACTTCCTATTTCCCATTATTACATACCCCCTATTGCATTCCATTACTTGTTTGACATACCTTTTTTTCCAAGTATAGTTGATTTTATTCCAATTTGTGTTGGTTTGTTTGTTTGTCTGTCTCTCTCTCTCTCCAAGATGTAGGGTATACATCTGTTTTGCATAGGCAGCAGCTTGCATTTTGTAGGTAATGTTCATGAGCAACTGATGTCCTGTGCATCGATTAGTGTCCACCACTTGTTAACTGCATGCAGAACAGTTGTGCTGCTATTTCTATAGCCAATGGCAAGGCAACACACTCCTATAATTGAGTACTTCATGTGGGCATTGCTCTTTTCCTTACCTGTGAGGAGAACTTCATGGAGGTGTGTGAACAACAGCATCACAGAGGGTAGTTGGAAATACCTCTTACAATGAAAACTGTGGAGACAGCCCAACTAAATGGGGGAGAATGTTTCAGACATAGGGACAGAATGTAAGTATTGCTGTTATACAGTTGAATTAATTATAGTTTAACAGGTTTTGTGTGGACATGGCTATTCTGTGTCATTTTAAGTCTGACATTGTTATGTGGTTGACATAACACTCAACTGTAGGGCTATCCGCAGTATGGCCAGAGTTTGGACTCTTATGTTTGGTGTGTACCTCAGACATTTTTTGTCTTTGGAAAATCAGTAGGATACTCTGGGAATTGCAGTCAGTAAATGGTATTATCCATTTATGCTTCTGACTTCATATTCCCTTCAGAAAAGATAGGTTACAACAAACCCTGTTACACCAGCAACTGTTTCAGTTTATAACAGCAATATTTCAAATACGCCCCTGTTTGTGGGCCTCTGTCCCCCAAGTATGTCAGGCTTTGTCCATATGTCATGCAGTAAGAGGTTGATAGGTATAGTATATCATTATTTAGTGCCTTTATTCCTGATACCATCCCAGTGATGTATTATAATGACAGACATTTTATGTGAAGGAGGCCTTATATATGAGGGCAAAGCCTGGACATTCTGTGAGACTCTGTCTAGTTGAGAGGTCTGTGTATTTATCGGAATTATTGACAGACTGCGAAGATTGTATAGCAGTGTAGTGTGTAGTGAGTAAATGCTATTTGGCCTGTGTAGAGGGGTAGATGTAAGTGTTATGGCTCCTTTTCTATCTAACTGTGCATGCTGCTCCAGTTTCTGGTGGTCTATCGGCTGCATGTGTTTGTAGGGGCAGACTGAGACATGTCCCGTACCATGGTCAGGTGTCAAACTACACTGTGAATAGGGCCAGTATATGTAGGGGTAGTATGTGAGTGGCAAACATGATGATGATTTTATTCACACAGTCCTTATACTCTACTGTTCATTTGGCTTACCAGTATGTCACTGTGACTGTGGGGGAATTGGTTGAGGGTATGCACTTTCACACTGGTGTGTGTTTTTTTCAATGCTGTTACATCCCTGTAGTGCCTGATATATTTGCAAATACATGTGTAATTCCCCATAGCGGATTTGGGTTAGTGTCGTGTCAGTCTGACTCTAGTTTGGACAGTGCTTGGTGACATGCTTAGCAGCTCAGTGTAGTTTCCCTAAGGTGATGTTATGTCCAGATATTTGTAGGCTGTACTGTTGCCTGGTCCCCATAAAGGTTTTGTGTTTCTGACACATCAGTGGGATGATGAGAGGATTTAAGTTGCTAACTAGTGAGAAGTAATTGAGTGTTGGACTTGTGCTATTTCAGTTAATATATGTTAGGACAGACAGGAGGGTGTTACTGCAGCAACTGTGTCAGCTTATCTACTACAGTTTTTCAGATATGCCTTATCTTCATGGCTTTCTCCCTCCACTCTGTCAGGCTTGGTCCAGCTTCGTTGCACTAAGGGGTTCTGAGCATACCTTTTGACTGGCTGGATTGTTTCAGGATGTCCAGGTTTATTGTTCATATTTCTGATCTGTTCAACAGATTCATTATTTTTATTTCTCTGGTAAATCATTGTGATCTGAGAATTTCTGTCAGTAAATGATAACATACATTTCAGTTTCAGAACTCACATCCTTCAGAACATGTATGCTGAAGCAAACCCTGTCACTGTAGCAACATTCTACATTTATAAGAGCAATATTTAAAATATGTCCCTAACTTTGGCCCATTGTACCCCCATTTTGACAGCCTTTGCCCAGACTTCTTGCACTAAGAGGTTGAGAGGTATGGTTTCTGAGGTATGACTCCACTACATGTTATGAGCACATATATATATATATATATATATATATATATATATATATATATATATATATATATATATATATATATATATATATATATATATACACACATATGGGTTCACTACATAATCTCGAAATTTTGAAATATGGAATTTCAAAGTCTTGACACTAAATAGCCGAAACCCCTAAATGCTGAAAGACCAGAAGCGCGACATTCAAAATCCTGAACGTACAACACACATACAGCACACACATACACATACACACAACTTCCACCCACAATAAAACATATCCTACACTACAGATAAGCAGGGGGGAGCAAGCCCCCTGCACCCCCCATGTGGGGAACTGCACCCCCCACACACCCCTCTACTTAAATATACTAACTCCGAGATTGCATAAACAGACACACAAGGGAAACTCACATCCACACATTTTACAGTCCCTCACACACACACATATCACAGTCACAACACACACTGACACACACTAAAGCCCCCAACCAACACACTTACACATAGATACTTACCTGAACTTCCACCTATCCATCCACAAACCCCAACACCAGAAGCACTACTTCAGTATCTCCGAACATCGAGAGTTTGAATTTTGTGCTTCTGGTCTTTCGGTATTTAGGGGTTTCGGCTACATAGTCCCGGGATTTTGAAATTTGATATTTTAAAATTTCAAGATTATGTAGTGAACCCATATATATATATATATATATATATATATATATATATATATATATATATATATATATATATATACATACATCTTTTTTTTTTTTTCTTTTATGTATATATATATATATATATATATATATATATATATATATATATATATATATATTTATATGTATATCTCTATTTATATTATGTATATATTTTTCCATATATATGCATCTCCATACATATATACAAAACCTGATTCTACAGAATATTTTCCCTACTGCTGAAGTTTGAGACTTGACAGGGCTAATTATTTTGTTGCTAGGCAGAATAGTGGCTCATGGGGACAGAGTAATTATAGCAGTTTTAAGCAGCTTTAAGTGGGTTTGCGTGGATTTGCATGATGCTAAGCAATGCTAACACACAGTTAACCATACAGATGCTTAATCTGTGTTGGCTTCACTTAGCATCGCACAAACTTGTTTACTCCCGCTTACAGCCACATTAATTTCTTTAAAAGAAAAAAAGGGGGTGAGAGGAAAGTGGCAAAAAAGGTGCACGCAGAGGGAAAGACAATATGAAAAACAGCTAGGGATGTGCAGAATGGGTGTAGTGAAGGTCCATAGCTGTCCATTTCTTATACAGCAACAGCTGTACATTTGTACAGAATTTGGAGGTAAATTTGGACACTCAAACCCCAGAGATAGGGGTGAGGATAACAGAAATGTGTCATCAAGCCGATTGGACCAGATTACATGTGTCTAGTGGACACGTGTGCAAAATGGACAGCTATGTATGGGGTGATATTTTTTTTTTGGGGACAGATGGCGTTTTCTTTTTTTTTTGAGGTGAGAGTGGGATGTTGGGGAAGGATTGTAGGTATCTCTGGGGAGGGAGATCAGGTAGAGAGACAGACAAGACAGAAGACAGGGACAGTATATGACACATGAGGATGTAAACACATTTGATGGGGAGGATGGTTGGGAATCTGAAGCCCAGGAGCCCCCATATGGTTACAGTGGAACTGAGATCCCCATACAAGGGCAGTCACCACTGCATCTTCCCGGCCCCAAAGTGGCTGTGCTGTGGGCTGGACAGGTGGGGCGGCCTGTCCCTTGAGGTATGCCAGGCAGCCCTCAATCTGGTGCAGTTGCTGTCCAAACTCAGATCGAAGGGTGCTCCACACCAAACCCTGGACCTGACTGTGGGTGACAGGATCCTGTCCACGTTTGCTCCCGGGAGGGACAGGCCCCATCCCCTGAGGCAGTTCCACCCGAAGGTGGTGAAGGACTAGAGGACAAGAGAGATCCAGGTTGGGTCCCAGACAGTCTTGGGGCTGGTGCCATGGCCAGATGAGGCAGGACAGGCAGATCTACTGGAATTTGCCTTCCCAAATGTGTTATGGTGTTGAGGTTTTACAAAATATGTTGGTTAGTCATGAACAACACATTCCAAGATTAGTTATAACAGCATGCATGGGTGTTCCAATTAACCCCATAAAACAGATTTGAAACTGTTGCATAGTAAACAGAACATATGCATAAATGGAACAACAGTATGCATTGTAACAGCATGCCAGTAACACTGATGGCAACAGGTCACCAGCAATGGTATTTGAACAAGGTATGTTAACATGCAAACAATCAAACATATTAACAATAATATAACACAAGTCACAACATTAAGGTTGGAGCTCAACATACCCACAGTATATTCATATATTCATAGATTAGTACTAGGCTACCTGCCCTTGCGAGCCATTTTAAGCCTAGCGAATTATCCCTCGTGAGACTCAAACCCTGCACCTTGTGTTTGTAAGGCAAACACCTTAACCATTAGGCCACCCTTGTGTGTATGAGTAATAATTATTGATGCAGATGAGGGGTGAGGGGAGAGACAGAAAATCCATTAACAACTGTTTATGCTTCTGTTTTCCACAACAGTACTGTTCAATATTCTATGGGTCTGCCCTCACTTTACATCTATCTATGGCCCTGACCCATAGCTTCTGTAGTACAAACATATCTATTAAACTTTCAGCCTGGAATGGTATGAGGAAAACTGTGATAACTCTGGGTACATGACTAGAGGGGACTCGTATATGTCGGAGTTACATATCTGACACAGGAGGGGTTCCCTGAACTGCTGTTATGTGAGTGTGCTACTGGCATACCTCGACTGGTTTCCTATCTGTGTCAAGGATTATTTGCACTAGTGACCATTAGCCATGACAGTGTGACACTTGAGAGACATGTATCAGGAACATACCTCTTAGAGCATAATATCTGGACAAAGCCATACATAAGAATGGGACAAAGGCCCATAAATATGGACAATTTTTAGATATTGCTCTTACAAACTTAGAAAGTTGATAAAATAACAGGTTTTGCATTTGCACGGCTTTTCTGATGCACATGACACCTGACACTTGTATGTCTATCATTATTTTCTAACTTCAGTCTATAATGGTTTGCCACTGATTTGCTATGACACCACTACTTTATGTAAAATGGACCCAAAATCTGAGACAAATATCTGGACATTCAGTGAATATCTGTACAGTTGAGAGGTATGATTTGGGAAGAGTGCATATTGTATGTACCTACCCTGCTGCCATTTGCAGGCATGTGGTGGGACAATTGAACAGTTGTACACAGTTTATTAGTATACCCTTCATACAGTTACTGTCAACATTTACTTACCTATAAAACATGTGAGGAAAATATCTGTTAACACTACCTGACTGTTTTTACATTTATTCCTGATTCCTTGTGTGTAGATATGCACACATCTTAGTACCGCTCTCTGGATTTGAACCATGTCTGGGTGTGTAAAATTAACAACTAAGCTATTTCTCGTCACTCTTACTGAGAACTGCTGTTTTTTGTTTCACTGTTTTCTGCCTAATAGTCTCTTGGTTAGACAGTCTGAACTTATAATCCTGTGATGCATGCATGACAGATAGTTATTCATAGCTTCATAGATTAGTACTAGGCTAACTGCCCTTGTGTGCCATTTTAAGCCTAGCTAATTACCCTATGCAAGAATCAAACCTTGCACCTTGTGCCTGTAAGGTGAACACCTTAACCATTATGCCAACCTCCCACGCCTCCAACATTGTATTGTACATTACTTCTTTGGATTACTACAACCTGGAAAGCAAAGGTTAACACAAGGCAGTGCTGCATGGAACACACTTTGATACTTTACATATTACTATTCAGGGTTCAGAGCTTAGTGCAGTATATATTTCACATTTTGTTTATATCTCGTTTACAGCTACACCATCTACAGTTTCTCCTAACAGTTTGTTCACAGATGTGTTAGTGTATGTGTCACAGCCATATTTGCTGTGAAGAACCTATATACATTCTATATATGT
Source organism: Protopterus annectens (assembly GCF_019279795.1). NCBI lineage: Eukaryota > Metazoa > Chordata > Ceratodontiformes > Protopteridae > Protopterus > Protopterus annectens. The sequence goes on along the minus strand of NC_056750.1, from coordinate 50,563,651 downwards.
GTACAACATACCAGAATAAACACAACAGTTTTTAAGGGTCTTTATTGTACTTCAATATTCATCACTCAGACTTTTTTATTTATTCAGTTCACACATTAACAGTATACCTACTAGCAGTAAGCAATGTACTCCTTCTTAGCTATTTTAACAATATACTGCAAAATAGATTTGTACTCAACAGACTGTAGACACAGCCTCAGCATCTGTCACCATGGGCTTCGATGTTCACAGCCCTCTCTGCTGCAGCTGTAGGGGAGAAAAACACACATTATGCATATTTCTCTATCATATTCCCAGGCTAGTATTTGCTACAAACTACTTGATAGTGATACTTACATACTACTGGAGCATTCCGGTCCCATCCATCTTGGATCCACTGGTTCAAAAGTGCCCTGTTCCTACGCTTTAGGTCGGCATAGTGGTGCCGTACTACTCACCAGTCTGGGGGATGCCAGTAGCAATGGTGAGTTCACATGCGAGATGGTCCCAGGCCTCCTTTTGTATTGGGAGCCCTGGTACTGGCCCTGCAGCAGTTTCTCCTCATGGTTTTTACTAGCAGTCCAGCCATGACCCTGGACTCCTGAATGCTCCAGCATTGTGCCTGAAAGTGCACTCCCTCTCCTATGCCAGCCATTGTATCTGCACAGATGGATTATAACAGATTATGGCTGTATTCCCGCCTGCACTTTTAAATAGTGCAATATTCCCACCCTTTGCTGTCATTGGACCATTTTGAAAAGGTGAAGATCCGCTAAGCAGTGCCCAAACCCGCTGAGCCAGTTTTACTATTGCTTAAAGGAGAAGTTATTGAGCATTGTTTAACAGTGAACAAGTCTGCTTAGCTGAGCTACCAGCTGCTTAGCATGCATGTTTTAGCAATGGTTACACCTGCTAAGCATAGATGAGCATTGCTAACCATTGCTCACGTTTCATTTATTAAATATATCAGAATACTGACTTCAATTATTTAAGTGCATATGACTTACTTTACATGACATCTCTTTATTCTTTTCTTACAGTGGCAAGGTGTGTGACTATACTGTATGGGACACTTGTGTATACATGGGTGGTTTCACATGTTATATGCACTCTCACTTCCATTTTACACCAGCTACACTACCCTGGTTGACAAAAAATAGTTACAACATAATTTAAGTTTAAAAAAATAATTTTAACACTGCTTTCCTATATAGAAATAACTTGTCTGTCTTGGTATTTAAACCGTGAATGCCTGCATGTAAAGCTGGGACTCTAACCACTGCACTGCCTCAGCTTGGGAATTTCACCTGTATATTTGTATTTATTACCTATGGGTTGTTTAAGCTATGGTAAGTGGAGGGCCATAATGCGCACACCCACTTAGCTACACTTAAACTTTCCTTAGCCTAGAAAAAATATAATATTATTTTATATTATTATGTTATATAGTGAATATTGTGGTGTTCTGACAAGTCATTGAGGACTGCAGTCAGGAAATAATGGCATACATTTGGCTTTCAGGCGTCTATCCTTCAGAGCTTCATGCTAATACATATCCTGTTTTCTATCAACTTTTTAGGTATGTGAGGGTAATATTTAAGTGGTGTCCCTATTTTTAATGTTTTGTCCCCCCATTATTTGTGCCTTTGTCCACATGGACTGCTGTCAGGGAATATTGGCATACGTTTGACTTTCAGACTCTATCTTTCAGAAATTCATGCTAATGCATGACCTGTTTTCTTATCAACTTTCTAAGGTTGTGAGGGCAATATGAAGACATGACCCTTTTCAGGGTTTTATCCCCCATTATTTGTGCCTTTGTACATATTTCCTGCTTTAGTGGGTTGCAAGGTATTGTACAGCACTTTTACAATGGAGAGGTTGTGTCACAGACCCTGTCATACAACCCCTGCATTGCTTTCCTGCTGCCATATGTTTTTTAGTGTCCACAAACACTGAAATGGTCATTTATTTCATTTTGGTGTCCTTGGACACCGAAATACTGCAATAATATTACTGAAATTCTCTAATATTATATTGGATCATGATTAGAAAGTCTTGTAGTACTTGAACATGCCCCCTGCACTCATTCACGCTTTGTGTCCATGTAGGTTAAACAGCAGCATGCCTTCATGAATATGAAAGGTGTGCTGCTGTGCTATATGGACACAAACCACTCCATGCAGGAATAACACTATTCCTGTATGGAGTTTATTGAATCCCAGGGTATCTCTTTCCTTTTTCTAGACTTTGATCACTTTAATTATCTTTCTCAAAGTGATCTTCTTTTGAGATAACTAGTTTTAGATGGCTAGTTTAATCAGGTTAACAAAAGCAAGTATTGAAAAATCTCATGCTCAGAAAATAACCCAAAACACCATATTCTACACATTGCAACAGTTTGGCAAATACATAAAATAATTATGTTCTTAATGATATGAACAGTGTCTTCACTTTAAAGAAGCAATTGATATTTTCAGTAGTACAGCTACATAAATAACATTACAAAGAAAAAAGCAAAAACTGAGCAGTGTTGAGAGAAAGTGATAGCTTTTGACATGTGCATGTAATTTAACTGTCTAGTTGTAAATAATACAATATTAAAATTAATGATAGTAGATTCCTCTGGTGTAGATCCATAATAGCATTCTCAGCATCCTTAAAAAGCTAACAGATGATGCAGACATACTTTGACGTATATATCATAAAACAGTATTTTAGACTTAAGGCGAAAGCCAGGGTACCTTTTTGGCTAGGCTTGTATAGGCCATAGGGCCAATAGCCTAGCACCTGCCTATGAACCTATGAACCTATAATGATATTATTGATTTTTTTTTAGAAAAACAAGCTGCTTACCTTTTCAGGACACAATGATGACTATGAAAAATACAAAGCTAGGTATACAAATAATGTCTCAACAACACCAAGAACAAGACAACAAATATAGATAAAAATCAAAGTATCAAGTCAAGCAGCCACCAGATGCAATATTTATTATAAACCAACAGAGTAAGCGCTTTCATGATAAAATGTCGCTTCTTCAGACTACAGCATTTCAAGCCAATTAACTATTTAAGCATATATACAACCAATCAACTAAAATGAATTAAAAACAAATTAACCAATAAAAAACATTTACATAAACTTATGAGCAGAAACAACTTTAAAACATGAATGTTGATAAAAACAATATAAACACACTCTACATATTATAGAGTCAATGTTGTAAATTGCGTACACGAAGAAAATGTTTTAAAGTCACATCATCATTAATACCAGGTGGTTTATCTGCTCTAAAGTATATAATCCACTTTTGTTCTGCCATCCCCACCTCTAATATTACCTTCCACAACTTCTAGTATGAAAAACTTAAATGTATGCTGTGAACCTTGAGCTTTAACATGCCTCGCTAGAGCATTACTATCTTTAACATTCCTAATGTCCCTAACATGTGCATGTGATTTAACCCTCTGGTTATAAATAATACAATATTAAAATTAATGATAGTAGATTCCTCTGGCATAAATCCATAATAGCATTCTCACCATCCTTAAAAAGCTAACTGATGATGAAGACATACTTTGACATATAAATCAAAAACAATATTTTACACTTAATGATATTAATGATTTTATTTTAGAAAAACAAGCTGCTTACCTTTTCTGCACAATATGATGATTATTATTGCTACAATTATTAGGACAATGATGCCAGTACCAATACAAGCTCCAACGATCAACATCAAGTAGGAACGTTCTTGTTTGAAAGAATAAAACATACAATATATCATGAATTCATGGAAATAATGCTGCATGAATAAATAACTTATTTCTGTGCTATTCTATGTATTCTGAATTTATGGACTTGCTGAATAATTATCTTCATTTTTGTAGCATTTGTTGTATGCCTGATCAATCAGAGAAAATATTTGTTAGATGCACCTCAAATTGATTAATGCAAATTATAGAAATTGTCAGTTATGTTCTAGATTGCTCAGAGATATCATGCACTCTGGTTCATTCACAAAAATAAGTAACTAGAAGAGTTATAACTTGGCCAGAAGTAAAAAGTCGTTCAGTTTCTAATTAAGCAAAACCAAAAGGAATGGCTATGCAAACAGAATAATAGTTTTAGCAAATGAGAACAGCAATAACCTGGTTGCAACACATTTTAATATTTTAACTGCATTACTGTAACGTTGGTCAGTGGTGCACTTTTACTGAACCATGTACGGCTTAGGTTTCCCTTTGCTGTGCAACGTAACTCAATGTTTTATAATATGAATGCTGTGAGTACTTTTTCTTGGCAGGTATCAAAGTGCTAATAAATAAACTAAGATATTTCTCACTGCTGTCAGCAATTATGTGTAAAAACACAGCTCTTACACCAGATGCTAAAGCATCACAGGAAAGGATCGACTCTCATTTAGTGGTACATTGAATGAGCACATTAGCAGATTGTACCAAAGTTTCTAATTTTGCAATGATATTTATTATTTACCCATGCCCACAGTATATGACTACCAAAAGATTCAAAGGGTTTTAATAAGCTTGCCATATGTGTTAAAAATCAGAACAGTCTCAAGTATACTCTGAATTCAGAACACGGGAAGTAAATTAAGCCTGCACGATATCTTTCCTTTGGCCCCTGTAATATATAGATTGTGCATCGATTCCATGCTCCAAGCATTGTACTTCAGAAAAAATAATGTTTCTTAAGATGTAAATCTGAGTCTTTTAATGTTATCAGGTCTTGAACAACAAATATTCATGAAGTGTTGCCCAACTAATTTGAATATCACCTAGATATCTGCTGCATGCAGTACACCTTACAACAAATGATCTGTATCTTTCAAAAATGCACCGGTATGTGGTCATATGTAAACATCACTTTCTTACTACCTGAATCAAATATTTCTTAGACTGATTATACTTTTATTGCTAATCATGTTTGCCACCCTGTCAGCATTGTGAAAGAGATTTCCACTTGAGGTATGGAGTGTTGTTCCAAAGAAGCTGATTGGCTAGCTGTTAATTTATAATCTCCACAAAATCTAACAGTTCCATCAGTATGGGTGTCACAGAGGCAATCTATTATGAATATTTTACATGAGTTACATTTTTTTCCTTTCAACTATCTGTTTACTCTCTCTCTCTCTCTCTCTTCTACATCACCAGGCATGCCATAAGGAAAACTTTACAACACAAAAATAAGAAGACAAAGAGGAAAAGTAGAAAAGGAGATTAGTAATGGAGAAGTTAAAGAAATATAAACTGAAGTCATAGAGTACCTGAAAAGTGAAGCATTCAGTGTAGAAAATCTAATGCAGAAAGCACCACAACAGGATAGAGTAATGGATATCCAAATTAAGGGGAAACCAGTGGAACAGGAAGCAATCGGTCAGTTGCCATATCAAGATATTTTGGAATGCTGCACAGAAAGCCAGTATAAACATTCACTTGAAGCTAGACAACAAGGGATGAAACAGGAAACTGTGGAAACTCTGATGCAGTTAATGCTGCGGAGTGATAGGCCAGTGAGTTCCCGTATGAGAGAGCAACGGATGGCACAGGATGAAACTGAAGAGAAGCTGCCACAGGAAGATGCTATAGAACTTTCTATAGAATGCCCACAGGGATTGGAAAACAAGGGATGTGCCCTCAGTTTGGAAGAAAATGAGCTAAGAGAAGAGTTGTTTGATTTAATAGCATGGATAGATATATCAAGATCAATGAAAGAAATAGGCTGCAGAGGGTTAATAAAGTCAAAAGTCTGATAAAACCAACAAACACAGTAATTAGGACTGCTCATAGAGATCCATGTGATATAACAGAAGTAATCAGGATATATTACTGTGCAGCTAAATTAATAACTGATAAAGTTCCACCACAAGAACACATAGAGTAGTGAGGGAAAGGAAGGGGAGAAACTGAATACCACAATGGAAATATCAAATAGAGAAAACTATAAAGCTGGTAAGACAAAAGAATCACTGTTAGAAGACTATAGAAGAGGGAACAAATCAATAAAAATACTAAGAAAAATAGATGTGATAAAAGCAATGTGCCGTATTAGAAGAGACCAGGCTCTATCATGCACTATTGCAAATAAACTAAAAACTTCAGCACAGGTGGAAATACTTACAAGATACAAAGATAAATATAAAGGAAAAGTACAAAATAAACATTTTATTGATGACTCAAAAAGTTTTATTGAGAATTGGGAAATAAGGTAAAAGGAATTGAAAGACCCTAAAAAAAAATAAGTAGATACATTTTGAAGTATCTATGAAGATCCTGTGGATAGAAGAAGTTAAAAAAATAATAAGAGGTTTAAAGGTACAGGATATGAAATGGGATGAAGTAACAGTCAGAGAGACTGACACAAAGTTAAGAAAAGCTTCTAATTGGAAAACCCCAGGCCCAGATGCAATGCCTAACTTTTTGCTGAAAGTCTTTGCACGAAGATTTAGCCATAAGTAAGAACTATTTATATGTCTACCCTGAACAGACACCAACCTGGTTAACAACAGGAAAAACAATGGTCCCACTTAAGAGTGAACCTGCAAGCTATACTAAAAATTATAGACCAATAACTTGCCTTTCAATGATGTATAAACTATACACAGAAATTATGCTGACAGAGTTTATATCCATTTAGAAGAAAACTCAATTATGGCAATAGAACAAAAGGGCAATAAAAGAAAGTCATATGGAACAAAGAATCATTTCTTGTTAAATAAAATCATAGTGGAAAACTGTAAAAAGGGAAAGAATCTAAGTGTGGCATGGATTGACTACAAAAAAGGCATTTGATAGTATCCCACATTCATGGATAAAAGAGTTCTTAAAAATGTATAAGATACACCCTACACTGATCAACTGTGTTACAGTGACCAAGAAACAATAGCAGACCAATTTGCAATTAAGCCATGATAAAGAACAATTTATTATCACAGGGATAAAAATTTAGAGGGGGATATTCCAGGGTGACTCTCTGTCACTGCTGCTATTCTATCTTGCCCTTAACCCATTAAGCTGTTTACTTACAGCTTAGGCCATGTGTATAATTTGGCTCTTAGAAAACAACAAAGTGTAAGACTTCTCATCTTCTCTTTGTCGGTGATTTAAAACTGTACAGGTCATCAGATGAAGAACTGAAAGCATAACTTCAAGTAGTCAAAACTTTTTCAGATGATATAAGAATGTGATTTTTTCTTGATAAATGTGCAAAAGCAACCTTTAAAGCAGGAAAACTGCAACACCAGGAAAACATCAGTTTGGGACAACAATCTGCTATAAAACAACTTGAGCAAGAAGGAGTGTATAAATATTTGGGAATTGAGGAAGGACCAACAATAAAACATAAACACATGCAAATAAAACTTATTAAGGAGTACTTCAGAGACTTAAATTAATCCTAAAAACATCACTGACATCCAGGAACAAAATCCAAGCTATAAACCAATGTGCTATTCCTGTCCTAACTTACAGTTTCAGAGTGATTGACTTGTCCCAAAATGTGTTTGATAGATTAGATGGTATGCATCATGTTCATCAAATGATTTATAAAAATCAATGCATACCAAGATTATATATTCCCCGTTCTGAAGGAGGGATGGGCCTCCCTCAAATTAATTATATGTATAGATATGAAATCGTGGGACTCCACACATATCTGCTGACCTCATAAGACCCAAACACATTAAATGTTTTGAAACATGAGGTGAATAAACCTAAGATGACTTCTCTGCTTAGTCTAGCAGAAGTGTATCATTGTCAAGCAGGAATGGAAATCAAACCAGAAGTAGATACAAATCGGGCAGCAACTGAATGTGCTAAAAAACAAAAGAAAGAATATAAGGTGAAGGATCAGATGAGAAGGCAAGAAAAGTGGAAAATGCATAAATAGAATTGCAAGTATAGAAAACTTCTGGAAGAACCTCATGTTGATCAAGAAGAAATGCAGGAATGGTTCAGGAGAGGTGTATTTAAACCAAAAGATGAAAGGTTAATATTGGCGGCCCAAGATAGTGGGCTGCGAACATGTTGGTTTACAAAGTCCATTGAACATGTGGGAGAAACAGACAAATTTAGGTTCTGTAAAACTGAATTGGAAACAGTTGCACATCGTGTAGCTGGCTGTGATATACTAATGGCAGGACTGTATACTGAAAGGCATAATAATGAGGCAAGACTGTTGCATTGATTGTGCAAATATGGTATTGAAGTGGCTGAAAAACATTGGAAACATTAGCCACAAAGCATCACAGAAAATGAAGTTTATATCAAATGGGCTCACCTGGTACAAACAGTTCAGAAAATAGATGCGAGAAAACCAATATAGTAATCCATGAAAAGAAGACAAAAGTAGCACTGACCATTTGAAATTACTACACCCAATGACTACAGTGTCTTACATACAGAGAGACACAAAGTCATAAAATACCAGGATTTGCAGGCAGAAATGAGGGCATTGTGGAAGAAGGATACCCAGACAGTTCCAATAGTAGTAGGAGTAATGGGTCTTATAAAAAAGATTTACAGTCATATTTGGATATGATACTGATCCATGTAACCCCATATGAATTGCAGAAGGAGTCATTGCTGGGCACATTGGGGGTGCTTTGAAGAGCAGTTCTGGCTAATATCAAAGAGTGAAACAATACTAATTTCATGAATTTTAATCATACTTTGACTTAGGAATAGTGTCCATTCCTGTCATGGTATTAGAAACCCAAAAGACTTGGAGAAATTAAAAAGTGACTTATGTCTGAAATGACTAGACTTTGCATCTGCTAGAACAGCAATAGTACTGTGATTCCTTCTGACATGACCATTTCTTCCTTAAAAAGAGAGACATATTTAATAAGCAGAAGCTTTGGGTTTTTTTATGTTTTTAAACTGAAAACCAATAAAATCATTTTGACAAAATAAGCACATTTTCTAAGGGCTCAGTTTCAGAAAGTGTATTATTAATACCCAGTTTAACAAATAGGACGGTTCATGATATTCCACTGTTCTAACATGCAATGTTGCCTCTTGTTCCTTATAATTAACTTTCACAATGACAACTAGGAATATTTTAAGGATTCATCTGCACGGGTTTTCTTCCTGGTATCAGCTAGTTATGAAACTATATTCTGTTTACACATCGCAGTAACACTGTTCTGAACATCTACTCCTAGGTGTTGAGAGCTTCCCTTCTAGTTTAATTTCTACCAGGACTGGATTAACTTTCTGTATATTAAGTCCTTACATACTGTATAAAGGAGTTGATTAATCTGTACTTTGTTTGATACTTTCCTGACTTTTAGCTTGTGTGAGAAATACATAACCTCTTTTCAGCTGTTCCAACACTTGCTTTCTTAACATTTTTACATTTCTAGGTGCTCAGTAATAATGATATTAAACGTTCATCTGAATTTTGTGAGGGAAGTGTTACCCTGCTTTGGATGGAGATTTTAGTGTGGTCCTTAATTTCATAGGTAAGTGCTAGGCAGACAGTCTGCAGACCATTTCAAGCCTAGCCAGAAATACCCTATTCAAAATTTATCTCTAGCCTCAGGAGGGGCAAGAAAAGATAGGCAAGGAGAGGATTTGAGACCCCCATCCAATTATTTAGGTTTGCTTTAAAGGTTGCAAGGGTGCTACTCTGCTTAACATGTAGCAGAAGTTTGTTCCAGAGATAAAGAATATGTTGGGGTATGACTTTATCATACCAAGGTGTCTTATTTATCTGTTGATAAAAGTTTAGTTCCTTTAACTAAGTATTTATGGTAGCCTTAGTTCTGCAAAGGAATAGGAGCTCAAATAGGGCCTTATCTTTCATGACATGAAAGACTAGATGCAGATCTTCATGCAGGAGTCTATAAGAGACTGAGTACAGAGGACTGACTGCCAGTCTCTTTCTCTCTTGATAACCAAGAATTTTTGAAACCATTGATCTTCTGAGTTATGAATATTTGAGGTGTCCCAAGTTGTGTAATGTGTTTAGATAAATATATCAAAAGCTGCATCATATTCAGTAATGGGTCTTAAGATATATCAGAAAATGATAATTAAGACTTATATGTATCCACTGGAGATACCTTTGGAAAATGGATGGGACAGATAAAAAGCTTTCCAAACTTCTGTGGAGACACGATGGTCAAATGATAAGGAATTATCAACAAGAGTACCCAGAGCCTTTACAGCAGTGACTGATTGGAGGGGTACATCTCCTATATTACTTACAAGTCTCTCAATAATGCCTGCATGGGGAATAGTGTCAAAGGCCAGGTCTAGACATACTGTATGTACTGCATAACCACTATCCACTGTTTCAGTTACTTTTTCAACTTAAAGAAGCACAACTCTCGTTTGATGAAGCCAAATTAAATTGTTGAAGGTCCAGGATTAATAGATTTTCAGTGTCCATATTAATGATGTCTGAGCTAATGCTCTACACAGCTTTATACATGAGACTAGTAAGACTAATGGATCTGTAGTTACTATGGTCTGTGGTTGGGTCACCCTTGTGAAATGGCATTACAATGGTTGTTTTCCAGGCTTTGGGAGTGTAACCAGTGAAGATGCATCGATTAAAAGCATTTAAAAGGGAGTTCAAAAAGACCATATTTGGCACTGATAATAAGCTACCCTAGTATGTTATAAGGGTCCACGGTTGAAGCATTTTAGTTTTTGAAAGTGCTAATAGAACATTTTCCACAGTAATTAAAGGGGGAGGCTGGGCTTGTGGAACCTGTGGAATAGGTGTGACTGTGGTTGGAGTAAAATATGCACTAAATTTGATAGCTAGGATAACTGCTATTTCCATCGGGTCAGAGAGTGTAGTATTATTGTGGATTAGCTCTGAACATTGTTGGGTGTTAGTTCTTAATTTCCTAACATACTTAAAGAAAGATTTGCAGTTATTTTTGGTTTTAGTAGCTATTTGTAGTTGATACTCAGCTTCGAGCTTCCTAACGATTGCCTTACACTCTTCATTAGTTTGCTTAAGTGTGGTGTTAATGTAGGTAGAATGAGATCTCTTATCAGCATTAAGAAGTTCCTTTCTTTTGTTATGTAATTTATTTATATGGGTACTCCACCGCAGGGGGGTTTGTTTTTAAATGTCGATTATATTTATTGTAGATAAGGACTGCTTTATTGATACAACTATTTAAGCAGAAGGAGAAGTCAGAGGCCTATGCAATAGCTTTAGCAACGTGATCCATCAGAGGAGGAGTACAGCAAAATTTGGTTAAGTCATCAAGTAACTGAAAATGGTTTGGTTACGAGAAGTCCCTGAATCCAGAGCTATTTACAGGGGAGGTACCACCAGTTGTAAAGAAAAAGATCACTACATTTTAGTCTGATTTAACAGGACATGATGAGAAATATGCAGCTGTGCAAGAAGTGGCCATATTTGTGAGCACTAGATCAAGGCAATAGAGATCCCTAGTAGGTGGTTATTTGTATAATGTATAATGTAATATTTATAACATCAAGGAAGCTCTGGACATGCCAACCATTAGTAAGGTAGGTCAGCCAGTTTATTTATGGATATAAAAGTACCCCAGTAGAAACGTCTTGGGTTTGAATGGAATTTCAGGTGAAGAATCAAGATATTATGGTCAGAAGGGGACATAGAGGATGTCCTATAGTCACTATAAAGTGGTAACTAGTCTGGTGATTTGGATTTCTACAAATTCACATTTATGTCCCAAGTAATCTGTTGTGAGGTGATGATATCCTGGACAAATACTCATACCCCCCATAATCAGTATGTCAGTAGGTCTGAACACATAGCAGGCATTATACCTAGGAACAAAAGGAGCACTTTCATTGCTCTGAAACCATGTTTCTGTAACATATAAGACATGTAAGACAGCAGCAAATTTTGAGCAAGAGAGGGCACTTTTAGGGTAACCATTTGAAATGTTGGGACCTGAAATACAGAGACAGATCAGCTGAAAGAACGGACTTACATATACTAAGTCTGAGATGCCATTTCTCAGAATATTCCCTTTTGTCTGAAGTATAGTAATCATGTAGTTGGTATATATAAATGGGGGGTGGGGGCAGCCCCCAGCAGAAAGAAGTTTAAAGGAGAATAGCGATTTTCAAGATTTGTTCTTCTCCTGTGTTTTCGGTATTTTTTTTTCAGCTTGTTGGCACTTGGCATTTTGAGTGCTGTCATTTCAATAGAGAGCCAGATTTCAGATTTTTAGAAACAGTGCAAAGTTAAGAGAAGCAGTAGAAAAAAACTGTACTACCAAATTCTACAACTAAAGAAAAAAGTATATGTGAAAGGTGATAACATTTTCATTGGGACAGAGAGGGTCATTTATTCAAAACATTTGGCTTACAGAGTTAAAGAATGACAGAAGGAAATAATGGCTTATTACATTCAGAATGAAGAAAGTATCCTTCGGTACGAGTTTTTTTAATTAACTCCATCGTGTGCAATTTTTTCAAAGCCCTTTGTCAGTTTCAGGATCAAAACTCATTTTTTTTAAATACAAAGTCCTTTTTCTAATGCCCATTCCTTCCCAGTTAAGGAAAGGTGGTTTATAACTGCTTCGTTGGGAGGGTGGCCTAATGGTTAACGTGTTTGCCTTGCAAACACAAGGTGCAGGGTTTGAGTCTCACAAGTGACAATTGGCTAGGCTTAAAATTGCTCACAAGGGCAGTTAGCTTAGTGCTAATCTATGAACCTATTAATTGGTCTATTTCATTGTCAGAAAACAAGAGAATATATTAAGTACAAAACACCAAGCCCTGACTGTTTGCCTGTAGGGCTCTGTAAAGTATTTATAAACGTAGTAACTAAATGTCTTACAACATTTTGGGAAAAGGTCAGCCCAAATACATCTCAGGCCTTGCCTTGATTGTTCTGTTACTAAAAGATATTTAAAACATGGCAGGCCAGACTTGACTTCAATTAGAAACCAAGATCTATGCAAAAGTACTTGCAGAGAAGTTAAAGAACCTACTTGCCAAGTTAGTCCATCTATTTGAGCAAAGCTTTATCAAAAGGAACCAAACAGGGTCTGACTTCATTCAATTTTGATTTAATATATAATATTTCACCTTGTAACTTCTCTGAGCTTTTCTCCCCAGGAATCTGCTGAGAATGAACACCTGTTGTCCAGTTGGATTTTATCCTGGTAAACAAATGTTAAATAAAAAAAATGATCTGTCGTGTAAGACTAGGGAGACGGGTACCCCTATAGCTAGGGAGGTGGGTACCCCCTGTTGCTGCCTTTTTCCTTTACCATTCAAGAAATTTTGACTCCCATTCTTTTGTGATGCTTTCACGGTGTATGTATCTGTGGTCAATATCTGTTGCAGTTAGCAAGTGTTATATAATGACCAACAAGTAGCCATGATTAGCTCTTCACTGTCTACCTTTTTATTTGAGAAGGGACACCAGACAAGATTGCTCACTTTTGCATATATTGGCCAACGCATTTCCAGCAGTTTGTCTAAAGTGACAGCATGCACATTAAATGGGTTTAGATACCTCTGAAAAAAATAGGCAGAAACAATTGTACAAAGTCATAGGAACAAAAATTAACACTTAATAAACACTAACTATGGAACAATGTGATGAAAGCATCAGGTACACTGAACAATTTAAAGTAATGAGCTGACATTCTGCATCAAGTTACTATACAAGGTTAAACCAAAGAAAGGCACTGGTTAGGCAGGTCGGGTCTCAGTTGAAAAAGGTTTATTGTAGACACAGAATCACACTGACAGCACAATAAAGCCACACAAATGCTTTAACTTGTTCACCGCATTTTCGTCCTATAACTTCATCAGATAAGTGTACCAACAGTTAAAGCACTAATTATATACAGTATTTAAAAACCCTAAGTCAAATAAAATCAACTATATAATTAAAATAACCATGTAATTAAAAGGACAAATACACATCTAAAAAATGTTGCATAAAATCACTGTTTAAAAAGGACATAAAATCATTCAGAACATAAATATTTAAACATCTTATTGTACAATAATAGAAATAAATGCATTTATAAGAGTATATATAAAAATAATAAATATTAAAAATATATATGTAATACAATATATATATATATATATATATATATATATATATATACACACACACATATACAGTTCCCCTTCAGATGATCGAATGGCTGAAATCTCGAAAGTCATATGGTTGAGACCATATGCTCAAAATTTCGGAAGCTTGACCTTCTGAATGGGGTCAGCATACAGCGCAGAATGGGAGATTTCCATTTCTGGGCTGTAGTGCAATGTCAGAGTTGGTATAAATAAGTAGCGGGGAGTGTGGGGGGTGACGGGGGGCTTGACCCCTGCAGAAACACTGTTTAGTGTTACATTGTTTTTTCTTTTTTTTCCTTTCAGAAGGTTGAGCTTCTGAAATTCAAGCATATGGCTTCGGCCATATGACTTTTGAGATTTCAGCCATTCAACCTTCTGAATATATATATATATATATATATATATATATATATATATATCATAACCTAATAGCACCATGTACTGACTGAGTTGTAAATTAAAACTTAGCTGATCTCAGTTTAAAACAATTGTATAGTTCCTGACAACCAGGAAGCACAGCTGAACCAGGCTCAGGGCAGTAATGGTTAGGAGAACAACAGAGCATTGAATGGCTTTTTAAATATGAATTGAAGCAGTTTGGTGCTAACGGGTAGTCTGGAATTACTTCTTAACATTTGTAATACTCAAAACAATGTGCGAGCCAGAAGGGAATGTGCTGCTGCTGGAGAAACATGGACTGCCGACGGTGGACATTCAAATGCACTTGTCACTAATGAACAAGGTACTCAGAGAAAATTTAGAGACATTTTAAATTGTAAATTTGTGTTCAGGGGGTGAATTGCATTATGATAGTCATGCTGACACTTTTTTTAACAGTTTAAGCAAGTTTGATTCATTTTTAGCAAAATATAAAATGCTGGAAATGGATAATATGTATCTGAAACACTGCTGAGAATTAAATATTGTACCTAAAGGCTTAAGTGTCTGCAAATATCCTAACAATGTATTAGAGGGTTCAGTATTTCACAAGGAACTTATTGTTTGTTTTGATAAATGTGGTTTCGATATAATGAGGGCAATTGTAAAGAGAAATGAAAGTGAAATGAATAATTTATTTGAACTTATTAAGCATACCAACAATGCTATTGTCAATGATTTGTTATACACTGCTGAGAATGAAAAAGCAAAATATTTGGACATTTTAGCTAGTATTGATGTTAAATTTAATGAAGTGCACAACAGGAAACTGAACAAACTAAACAGGGATGTTAGGGAATATCAGGAACATATTCATTACCCTAAACCTAAAAGTGTGAGAACATATGCACATTATCAGGACAATGTGGATGGGGTAAGGGGAGATGAAGTCTCTTATGATGGGAATGGAGAGAGAACTCCATATAATTTAAGGAGTTATTCAGATTTTCCGACTCTTTAGAGATCAGAGAGATTGAAAAACAAGGGGCCAGTCAATTACAGGAACAATGTATGGAAGGGGCAACACAGGGATTACCAGAGGTAGAAGTTAATAGTGACATTGCTTGTAGTGGCCCAAAACATGTGTATAAAGACTTCAATATTTTAACTATAGTGACATTAAAACAGAAAAAGGACATTTTGGGCTTTTTTCAAAAGGTTTTACCTTTGTTCCTAGAAGGAAGACAGATATACCAAATTTATTGGTACATTTTAAATTATTTATTAGGAAAAAGAACCTTAAACTATTTTTCCATGGGCATAATAGACAAACCAACTCAGATGCACAGTTAACTAGGGGTAGCACTTTTAATACCCCATTGCACCCTCAATTAAAGAATTTTGAAGCAATGGTCGAAAAAGAACTTAGAGAAGCTCTCAGTAAAAATAGAGCAATGCCTAACTTGACAAATGAAGAGAGAAATGTTTTGGAAGCATGCAGGAACAATAGAAATGTAAAAATCATGAAGCCTGACAAGGGAGGGGGTGATTTTTATGGACGAAATACTATATGAAGGAAAAATGTTGAATATTTTAGGCGATGACAGCAAATATAGTAAAATTTCTTTAAATTAAGTGAATATTGCCTACAAGAGAATATATGTGTGTTTAAAAGATTTACTCTTTGAAGGCTTTATAGATAGGGACACTTTTTCTTTCCTTCATGTAGATAAAACAAGAGTTCCTTCTATTTTTGGAATTCCGAAGATCCGCAAAGATGTCCATAATCCCTCCCTCAGGCCAATAGTTTCTGCTGAAGGTTCAGTTACAGCTCCATTAGCTAAATATATTGATTCTAAATTAAAGAATTTATCATTGAATGGAGTTACTTGTATTAAAGATTCCTGGGATTTGCTATCCAAAATTAACAATGACCTATATTCTGAGGACTTAATATTTATAACTATTGATGTAATAGATCTATTTACTTCTATCCCTCATGATGTTGGCATGGAATGGCTAGAAGAGATTTTATTTGACAATAGGAATATTTCACCTAGTGATTCTCGTACGTGTTTAACCCTTATGGATTTGGTTTTGAAGAATAACTTAATTTATTTTGAAGGTGAATATCTTAGACAGTTGGGAGGGGTAGCTACGGGGGCACATTGTGCACCAACATATGCAAACATAATTTTATCATGTTGGGAAAATAAGTATGTTTTTAATTGTGAATATACACAATATTGGAAGTTTTATGCCCGCTTTCTGGATGACATTTGTCTTTTTTGGACTGGTTCTGAGGTGAAGTTTTTAGAATTTTTAAACTATTTAACTAACAGCACACCATTTCTCAGGTTTACTTATGAAATAGCTTATAATGAAATGAAATACTTGGATGTTAAGATCTCTAAGTTGGGGGGGGGGGTTAATTCTAACATATAAAGAAAATACACTTTTTCGAATTCGTACCTACATTACAGTAGTGCACATCCATTTTATCAAAAAAAGAGTATAGTAAGCGAACAATTTGTATATCTCAGTAGGATGATTTCTGACAATGAAGATTTTCAAAAAGAATGTACATACCTGATGGAACTTTTTAAAGCTAGGGGATACCCAGACGGTCTTTTAAATGAGACACTCCATGAAGTAGTGCAGGCCAGGGATACAAGGTTTGCACCACGTTTGGGAAAAGGTGTTGTAGATACTGGCCTGAAAAAGAATGATGGGGAATATGACCTATAATAAGGCTTTGATAATTACGTACGATGGAGAGTCTAAACTTGTTAAAGATATTATACAGAATGGATGGAAAATGTCTGCCAGTATTTCTGATTTGAATAGTATATTTGAGAACCCCTTTAAATATATTTACAAAAGGGGTCAGAACATAAAGTCCAACTCGGAAGGTGGTGCATCTAGATATAAAGGTACAAATTCCAAAAAGAGAGGCACATACAAGTGTGGCAATTGTGCCCAATGTCCCTATATTAAAGTAAGGGAAATGGTACATTTAAAATTTAGGAATAAAATTGTTAAAACCAAAGGATATACCAATTGTAGTACAAATGGCATCATTTACTTAGCTTTATGTGACCAATGTGACAAGTTTGATGTAGGAAAAACCGAGAGGAAATTTAAAATGAGAGTTTATGAACACATGTATGATATCAGGAAGAAAACATCAATAATTCTTTGTATAAACACAATCAAATTTGTACTGATGCCAATTTTGCTTTGTATGCCATAGAAGTGTTACCTATAGACCCAAGGGTGGTCCTTGGGAAACCCATTTATAATATAGGTAACTATATTGGCAATTAATTTTAGAAGCAAATGCACACCCTGGTTTGAATGAAAATGTATCTTTGAAGCCAGTTTTAAAACTGAGATCAGTTAAGTTGTAATTTACAACTCAATCAATAGATGATGCTATTAGGTTTTGATATATATATTGCATTTATATATATATTTTTAATATTTATTATTTTTATATATACTCTTATAAATGTATTTATTTCTATTATTGTGCAATAACATGTTTAAATATTTATGTTCTGAATGATTTTATGTCCTTTTTAAACAGTGATTTTATGCAACATTTTTAGATATGCATCTGTCCTTTTAATTTCATGATTATTTTAATTATGTAGTTGATTTGATTGGCTTGTGGTTTTTAAAAAGTGTATATAATTAGTGTTTTAACTGTTGGTACGCTCATCTGATGAAGTTATAGGACTAAAATCCGGTGAACAAGTTAAAGCTGGATTTATTGTGCTGTCAGTGTGCTTCTGTGTCTACAATAAACCTTTTTCAACTGAGATCCGACCAGCCTAACCAGTGCCTTTCTTTGGTTTTATTGTTTGACTTAGTTTAAGGAACTTTACCTTTTTCATTCTTTACTATAAAAGGTTAACAAGGAAAGATCAAAGCACACTAAGCAAATTTCAAGTAGTAGGCTCATAGGTATACACTAGGCTAAAGACCACCAATAGCGATGCAACCCAACCTAATTTTGTCCCTGTGTATCATGGGCATTAATTAGCAGGTGGTATGTTAGTTAGGAACTTTCCAAAGGTTATGTGGGCAGAGGGAGTGTTAGTTTGGACATAGTTACTTTCTTTCTCTGTCTATCAGATAAATAGGGGCCAGACTCAGGGTGAATTTCCAATTTCCTGTCTATTGATCAAGGTTACACTTAAATAAGGTTATGGATGGATGCTGCTTAAAATGGATGGGGAGCCTGTTCCAGAGCACTGGGATCCTCTGAGACCCATATCTATCTTGCTAACATGTCCTAATTGTGTCACAAGCAAAATTTAAATTCTTGTATCTAGTAATTCTAATGCTGTTCATTTTGTAGATGTGCCAAAAGTCCATCAGAGCTGGATCCGAGGATGTTTTGTATTCCCGCCATGCAACGCATACAAGACAGTGTATGCCAGGCATAGATCACCTTTCAGAAACCCGAAGAAGACAGAAAACAGAGAATGGGCTTTAGTATGATCTGTATAGGTAAATTAATCCTGACCTCATAATTGGCCTTGTTGGAATTAATTAGTCCTCTTACTTTCTTGTTTAATTATAAAGTTCTTATCATTATGGCAGTTGGACTCCCAATTTCAGCATGACTTTTTTCCTTTTGTTATATACCCCATTAAAGTCAGGCTTCCACCAGTCTGAATTCCTTTTAGAGTTTGTTTTTGGGCTTAGTTCTAGTACTTACAGCAGCCTCCATATAGTCATTTACATGGTCGTACAGGGTCTCTGTAAACAATTCAGCATAGACTGTTGTGAACTTGGTGTTAGAAGGGGCATTACATTTTGCACAAACTATCACTTTGAATACAGTTTGCTTTGATATAGTTCTTAACTGTTACAGGGTTTGCTGGGGTTACCAAGATAATTTGTTTTTTATTTTAATGGAGACAGCTTTGTAGTCTTACCTCACCAGTGAAGACGTAACACTGGGTGATGTGCAGCAGTCTCCCATATTGGTAAGTACTAGAGCCATTATGTTTGAACCTCTATTTGTGTTAGTCCAGGAATCATGCCTGCAAGTTTGAGTTAGTGTATGCTTCAAAGTCTATGCAGGGGCAGTTAAAGTCTCCCATAAATAGGCTATTTGTTTTAATGGTGAGTGTCTCCAGTAGGTCTAGGTATGAGCAACAAGATTCTTGGGACATAGAGGGTGACCTATAGCTTGGTAGGATATGGTATCAGACTTGATCTATGGTGATTTACATGTGGATAAACTCCAGGATATCATCCTATTTAACCAACCTGGTGGTAAATCTGCTGCTAATGCAGATCAAGACTCCACCTTTTCTACCTGTCTGTGCAGCTGATGGTCTAAATGTGTGGAAGGCATTGAAGCCTTGCACTGCTGGAGTACTGTCTTCAGATTTAAACCATGTCTCAGTAAAGGCACAATGTCTATATTCTCCAGTGTGAGGAGAGCACATAGCACATGGAGTTTCTTGTTTAGGCTTCTAGCATTGAGCGGTAACACTTCTAGGTTTCTTTGGGTTCTATTTGCTATGTCAGTAGATTTCTCAGTTTGGCATTGTCTAAAAAAGGCTCTAAGGGAGTGGATAAAGTTTTAGCCAATATTCAGAAACCTGGGGGTGCAGGTGTAGGCAGTACTTTGTGAAGCAACACAGTTTATTAATTATATCCTCCCATGCTGACAAAATATTGATTCTCCCTGGAGAAACATCAGAAACTAAGCCAATTATTGAAGTCAGTCATCTTTTGTTTGTGCTTTGGCATCATTCATCATGAAGGTAGAATGTTACTCAATGCAAGACACATACCTGCCTGAGACACATATTCAGAAAGATCAATAATATCTCCCTTCATACAATCCAGGAAGATATGTCTCACGTCATTAATGCCCAGATGGACTATAAGAGAATTTTACCAGTATTTGTGGAGTATTGACTTGAGTGAGTTCACAGTTTGGCAGATTTTGGCTCCAGATAAGTAATTAACCTTTATCTTCTTGTTCAGTCTGATGAGTGGTGCATCTGTTTGTCATACAATGGAGTCCCTAATGACAACATTCCTGCATAATGTGGTTGTTTGCCTTATGGGCTTTGCTTTTGGGACTCTATTGGGTGCAGGCATATGTGTGGTGTTTGGTGTTCCTTTTTGTGAGTGTTTTAGAAATTGCTGAGGACTGGCATTGCCGTTTATAGGCTTAAGAGATCTTTGAGATTTAGGAAGATTGCTTTTCAGTGCATGAGCATAAGTTGATTTACGTATGTGGTAGACACTGTGAGTGATGGATGCAGTGTGTGCTTGTGTGTGTGTGTGTGTGTGTGTGTGTGTGTGTGTGTGTGTGTGTGTGTGTGTGTGTGTATGTGTGAGTGTGTGTGCTCTAGTTTGTATGCAAGATTTTTGCCTCCAGTGAAATTGTGTATGTGCATCTCTTGAGAACTGTTTGTTTCTTTACAGATAAACAAGAGGCAATTGCAACATTTTCTGATAATGATGATGCCCATACCGGGTCCCTGTTAATCAAACCAAGCCAGTATTGGAGCTCTTATCCTATGATTAGAATTTCAGAAACTTTAATGTCTCAGTGTGGGCTGGGCCACACACGAAAAACAGGGTAAAAACAATAGCAAAGTAAACAAAATGGAACTGGAATGCAACTTTAAGCAGATAAATGATCAGCAGATTATAAGACTCTAGCAGCAAAACTAGAATATAAACAGCTGTAAATGTACTGAAGCACATATCCTGGAGCAAATATCACAATACTGGCACTGCTGCAATCTCACCACAGACTAAGGCACTAGACTATGCAGAAATTTACCAGTAAAGCTGCTTAAGGAAAAATGCTGTAATAAATAACTGAAAACGGCTCAAAAATGGAAGAATTTCACAGTTCTGCCACAGCTGTGAATGAAACTATAAGATTAATGCCTCAGGCAGGGGTCAAAATACAAACAGCTAGCTCTCAAGAGTAATTCTACTTATGGAGATAATAGTAAAGTATAATGCACAAATGATGATAAAATCTTAGGTTCTGGCATGTAGGTCACGAGACATCTGCCCACAAGCTACTATCCCGAAAACACAAGGCCCCTGCACCACTTCATCACAAAGTGGTGCAGCCAAAAAGCAGAAATGTTACCATGTTTTAAGCTGGTGAGAAAACTGGTACATGTGATAATCCTTAACCAATACTACCTGGCTGTATTCTAGCAGTATAGACAACTGCTGTAGAATAGTGATCATTGCAGATGAACAAAACAGACTATCTCTGGTTTCTCTGTGCTTTGTACACCCACAACGAAGACTATTCTACCACAGCTGTCTCTACTGTTGGAATACAGCCAGGTAGCATTGGTTAGAAATCATCCCATGTACCAGTTTAGTTGTTGGCTTACAATGCAATAGCGTTTCTGCTTTTCGGCCGCACCACTCTAAGGTGAAGCAATGTGGTGGCCTTATGGTTTTGGCATAGTAGCTCACTGGAAAAGTTTAAAGACATACATGCCAGAACCCTAAAAATCTTCCAGTAATGCAGAAGCTTTCCACAACTGCAAATGAAGCTACATGACTAAGGCCCCAGAACAAATTAAAAATGTAAACAGATAACATTTGTGACTAAAAATGGAAATAGCAGAAAAGTGCAAAAAATATCATCACACAGGTCGCAATAAGTGCAACTTAAATATCGAGCAGAATTTAAATAAGTTTTTTTTTCTTCCCTTTTGATGAAAAGCCTTCTTCTCATACTTTATGGCTTTCCACACCTCTCATAGTCTTGAATAAAAGACCCTGGATGGGTGTAGCTCTGTGCCAAAGCAGACTTGATAGAGAGGAAGCCAATCAAATAAAGCCAATATTGGGAGTTCTAGTTCTATGACTCCGATCTACAGGTCAATGACCTCTGATAGATTAGAATTTCAGAAACGTTAGGGGAAGGTACAGTAAACATATTATTAAAATAAAAAATATATATAATGCATTTATGCCTTTAAGCCTGTGCTGAGTAAAATAAATAAACTACATGAAGATTCTATGATAAGTCAACACATTAAATGAGAAGGAGAATTTAATAATAAATAAGAAAGGTTTTACAATTTGGAACTACATTCTAGCATGCCTGAAATAATTTTTATCTAACAGCATAGTTTAATCAACTTGCAGGTGCTAGCTGCTTTAATTGCTGTGATTTAAAAACAGGGAAAGGGAAGAGGACAAGAGGGCAAGAGCTGAGATGGATAAGTCCATTCTCCCCACAGGACAAGGAGGTTTAAAATGACCTGAATTGAAGACATATTCCTGGGCTCTGGAATTAAGATTCATAAAAATAATATAAGCAGAAAGTTATAATTCAAAGTGGAAAGAGGGTGGGGAATTTAAGAAGTAAAGAAATTCTAGGATGTTGGATGCAGGACATTAAGGAGGATAACAACAACCATACAGAAGATTACACTCATAAAGTGTCATAAAGTAGTATAAGAAGTAAGCCAACATGGGAATGCAGGAAAAAAGATTTTTATCTAATTGGGAAGAATAGGGGTACAGAAAGTAGTCAAGAATTTGTTGGAGAAAATTAGCAAAGTAACCACATTTTTGGGAGCAAATAACTAGAGGGGAAATGTAACAGAGTAGGATGAGGTCAAGCAGAAGTTGTGACTGCAGATTAGAATCTGCCTTCCCTCCCAAGGATTGATAGAGTATAGCCAAAGAGAAAGAGACTGGGGATTCTTAATTGAAAGAACAGCTCTGGTAGAGTTTTTAATGGCATCTAGAACAGAAATTGCTCTTAAAAAGAGATAATTTCTAGGGCATATATCATTTATGATAACTATAAGAATCAATTTGCGGAGGCTAGAAATGATTGGGAAGATGGAGAATGGAAAAACAATAAACAAAGGAACAATAGGAGAACATCTGCATATAAGATTTAGTTTTTTTGCTTGGAAGTGTTTGTATAAGTATATATACCCTAAGCAGACTTCACAGAATCCATCCTCATCTAGACAGCAAATTATGAAAGTATGATGAGAAAGAGAGAGGTAATTGGGAACATGTTTTCTGCAAGTGTATTAAGTTGATAGATTTTGAAAATTCTCTGCAGAGTACTTTGTCAGAAATGATGGGATGCAAATGGTTGTAACTAAAGAAAATATTCTTTTGTGATGGAACACAGGACCTGAATTTACCAGACATAGTAAGGCCTTACAGAGTTTAATGCTATTGGCTGCCAAAAAAGCAACTGCTAGAAAATGGAAATCAAAATCTAATCCAGTGTTAAAGGAAGAAGTGAATATTGTAAACGAGATAAACTGGACATGGGATCTTTAGAAAATACAAAGAGCAAATAAGTGGACTCTGTGGGAATAATACATGAAAAATAAAGGGTTTAGGAGGAACAGTGCAATTTAAGGGAAGGTAGGGACTGGGAAATTTGTGCAACATTGGAATGAAAGAAAAATTGTTGTAAAGAAAACATATATGTATACTGCATGAAATAACAAAAGAAATGGTATTATGATTTGTTTTCTTTTCTATTACAGTATACTTATCCACCTTTTAAAAATGTCATGTTTAATAAAAATATTTTAAAAAGAACTGGTGCTATGCACTTATCTTCACAATCTGCACATTATATTCCACACGTTAAGAGTGCACAATGTAACCTAGAAGTAGGAATTTTAGAATATATAAAAAAGGTGTTATTTTTACCTGGAAAAGTGCCATAACTCAGTGAATTCCAGTTTTAAAAAATGCTAACTTTATGGATGGGTGCAACCAAAGTATTTATGAGCAGCTAAAATGCAAAAGTCTTTTAATTGGCATAATTATAGCATTGTCGCCTCACAGCAAGAGGTTCTCCCATTCGATTCTCAGCTGGAGCGCCTTCTGTGTGGAGTCTGCATGATCTCCCCAAGGTTGAGTGGCATTTGAAAGACATGCGTAGAATGGGCGTGCCTTCGTTGAAGGTTGGTCGTCTAGCTGCCACCTCAGCACCGTAAAAAAATCTACTGCCAATCATTAGCGGACCGGAGTTCCACTGTGGTGACCCCTAACTGGGAGAAGCCGAAAGAAGACAAACATACTATAAAAACTTTAGGTAATCTACCAAAGATGTCAAGGTAGAAAGATTCATTACATCACCTAAAGTTCAGCTGCTAATATCCAGTGTGATATCAAATGTAAAATATCCTTTCCTTCCCCACTTATTATCTCATGGAAAGGAGCCATTTATAAATCTATTAACACTTCCCAAATGTCACAGCATGAAACTAATTGTTTTATCAAGTTTAAAACTGGTATGTATGTGGTTTTTGAAAAATTCAAGATGTTTACATTAATTTGTCAATAAATATGATATACTTAATGGTCTTGGTTAGATGTTCTTGATTATTTATATGACCCCTGATTTCACAGCAGGACATTTTTAACTAAGGTCTAAGAATCAATAAACTGTTAGCTGGTGGGGGGGGGGGGCTGAGGCTGAATGGCTAACTGAAGGCAGCAGATTTTTAGAGCTCCATAAAGTAGTATAGAAAACAGGAATTACATTTTTTTTTCAAAAAAAAACCATCCAGAATAGATAGACGAAGGTCTGAAATATAAATTTACAAAATTTGGTGGATATCTGTAAGATTTTTCCTGTCAAAGTATATTGGAGACTATTACAACTGGTAGAAATTAGCACTTAAAGAACACTCACTCTGACTCAATGCTAAAAAAGGAATTACAACTTGTGACTACTACACTGCAAGAACTGTCAATGAAAATGGATGACTTTAAAGAAAATCTACAGAATTTGAAGGAGAACTGTCAAACAGAGGTATGTAAATAATTGCTTCAACAACAACAGGATAAAATAAACATAGAAACCTCTTTAACTGATATGGAGGGAAGACTCAAGGAAGAAGAAATACAGAAAGACATTCTCCTCAACAGAACATTTGTCTTCTCAATAAAGTAGATGACTTAGAAAACAGGGAGAGAAGGACAAACATCATAATCTTTCACTTACCAGAGAAGGCTAAGGGAGGTGATATCTTTTCTTTTATAAATCCATGGATATTAGATTTGAAAGAGAGTTTCTCATTTGGCATTGAAAGGGCTCACTGAGCCTTGGGAAACCCAATTTAATCACCCTCAGCTGTGTCTTTTCCCTTACCAAGGTCAATTGTAATAAAGTTTTTATCTTTTATGGACAAAGAACTAGTACTTAAAACTGCTTGGAGGGAAAGTCCCTTAAAATACAATCAAAGCTTAATAAGGTTTGACAATGACTATTCTGCAAAAGTAGTGGATCAAAGGAAAAAGGCATGGCCACTAATTAAACTACTAAAACAAAATAACATTAAATTTCAACTAGCTTTTCCTGCAAGGATCAAAATTCAGCATTTAAATGAAATGAGAACCTTAAACAATTCGTAAGAAGCCTCCTTATTCATTAAAAACAACAACATAATTTATATCCCTGAAGATATGGATTGGGCATCTCCTTCCTTGAAGAGATCTACTGATAAAAATGCCTGGACTGATGTGAAAAAAAAGAAACAAAAAACTGAATCAAAAATAGCTGTCCCAACAAAATCTCTCAAAGCATCAACTGCAACATAATTAACAACTGATGTTTAGTTCTGACTTGTAACTCTAAAAGTGAATGTTACTCTTGTTCATATATGTTAGAACATATATATGAGAAGAAAAAAGTATGTCTCCTTTGTTATATTCAAACTGTTTATTAATATTAGTAGTTTCAGTTATTGTTATAGCTGTTTCCTTTCCTATCTGTTCTATCACCTTATGCATCGCTAATCTAATGTTAGAATTTATTAATTTAAATAGTATGAAGAGGTAAACAAATATCCAACTAAGTCTTATTTTACATATCTGATAATTCAAGTTTTTTATATATATAAAATAAGTGGCATATACATTTTCTGTTGTCAAATTATATAACGATTGGCTCTGAGATTAGTTAAACTGGGAAGTCAAGAGGTAAAAATGTCATTTTAATGCCAAGGAGTATAACTGTTGCATGTTTGAACTGATTTGCCAAAACGAAGAGATGAATATTTTTGATTTCCTGTATATAATTATTTCTGTTTAACTTCACTCGTTACACGCAGCTGCACTGAGTGATTGCGAATGGTGTGGTGATTGAAAATGGTAAGGTAGGAAACTGATCCCCATTTGAAATGGGAGCCTATGATGCTGTGATAACATGATATAGTTTGGTGCAGCACTGTTTCCCTTAACTTGTATTGAAAAGCTATATTTCATGATCCCTTGCAAAGTACACCTATCCTTTTGTTTTTGTTTTGAAGGGGATGAATGTGAAAGAGAAGTGAAAAGAGGAGGGGGGGGTGGAAAAATAAAGCAGAGGTAGTGAAGGAAGGATGGATAATGCTTCCTGTTGTCATTGAGGCTGCGCATATAGTCCGGATGCAACTATGGATGTGAAGGATGATCAATGTAGTGGCAGTACAGGCAGTGTAGGCTTCTGATATGAATGGTAACTGGCAAAAAATAGAAGTATTGAAACATGATAATGTTGATTATACAACTGACTTGGCATGGCATGCTATGTCTGTCTGTAATTTAAGCACTTATCAACTCTTGAATCAAGTGTTGCCGCTGACTGTATGGTTTGCATGCAAGAGTTTATCTATATTTGTTTCTACAGATGAGATTTAAAATGTAACATTTATATAGGCTGGGAGCTTTCGATAGGCATTAGTTTGGTTCATGAAGCTTGGATGGATTCATTATTAGTTTCTACATGTTAAGTGATCAATACTAGATTAACAGATACTCTTTATGGGATGAAAATGGAGTCTAGAATTGCAATGAATTAATGGCATGAAAACTGGATATATGATGATGATAGATGGCTGCTTCTTAATAGTGCTGCAATACTTGTGTTGTTTATGTCTGACTGATAAACTGGGAGGTATAATTGGATTGGATTGGACAGGTAATAGCTGACCTCTTGATGTATGCATGTAATCACTAAAATGGTATCCTGATACGAGGAGGACTAAAGTTCAGAAGGTTAGGAAATTTGTATTTGAAAATGGAAAGTGGGAAGACAGCTTTCTCATGAGCAACTGGAGGTGAAGCTTTTCAATGCTTAAAAAGGTCATGAGCTGCTTTAGTTCATTTAACAGCCTTATAGCAGAACCATAATACTTGTTTAATGTAGCCATAGTTACTGGCAACAAAACCAATGATTGGCTGTTGAATTTCTACTGGAAATGAAGAAGTTAAACTAACAAAATGTTTTCAATATTACTTAAACTTCCTACCAAATCATTTTATAACTCACTAATCTGTATTTGCTAAAGAATGTACAAATGCATGAAACAAGCATTAATACTGCAAATAATTTATAAAAGTAAATAATGTAATGTTCTTTAGCAAAATATATTGTACATTTGTTAAATAGTTTTAAATGTTATAATTATATATGATTCACTCAATAACTATTTAAACTATAGTAATGACAACTTCTAATATATTATTAGTTGTATATGTTTCTGTTATGTGTATTGAGTAAATGTCATAATAATGACACACAGAAGACTTAAACAGCATAAACAGTAACATATATATACCAATGAATAATTTTGATTGTCAATATATGATGGGATGTTTTTTAATAGTAATATGTCACCTATGGAAAGTCTTTATGCATTAACTACTCAATCATATATCTGTGATCCCGTTGGTAATAGGGAAAGTCTGATGTGAAATGTTATAATGTGTATATAAAGGAATATTCACAAAATAATCTTAAATAACTTGTTTTATATGAATAGTGCTAACATAACCATTCATTATACCCTCATAATATACCAGTGCTCATTTGTATACTATACTTGCACGGGATCTCAAGCTCTGTTATTTCAACACAAGAATTGAAAGGGGGTTGAGAAGAGGGGAAGAAGAAGAAGAGAAAGGGAAATCAATTATTCTGAGTTTCCCAGAAATAAATGATGGCAATGATAAGGAAGTAGTTCCTTTTATAATGTAATTTGGTTTACTATCAATACAGCATAATACACAAATACATTTATACTAACATATAAGCAATGGAGTTACTACTTATAATTAATACTGATAGAATCAAGAATCAACAGAAGATATGTTGATATAGAATAATAAATTGTTTCAGAAACACACTATGCAATTGCAGTTAGTTATGATAGATGACATTTTTGTCATCTTAATAATTTTTAAAAAGGAAATTTACTTAGATTAAATGTTAACTGTTGGAAACTAAATTCTGTTAAGTCTAATAATAAAATGTCATAAGTTACTTTATTCTCAAAATAGTCTTCTTCAATAATTACAACTTATTTATGGAGCTAAGATAAAATGGGAAAGAAAGTAAGGAAGATTGGTGCAACAGAGTTATTTCTATCTGGTGGACCGAGAATGCTTTTCATTCCATGTTGGATGCAAATCAAAAAATACACTACAATAATTATACTAGTTACCTTAGTACTTAAATTCAAATTTAGTCGTATTAAACCTGACATAAGTTTCTTTTCATTGTCTTTTTTAATGAAAACCTTGCTGATGGAAATAGTTGAATGCATGGTAGTTATTATAAAACTAACGTTAGAGGAGGAGTCATATTTATTAAAAATAACATTGCAATGATTCTATGATATGGATTTTACATTATCTTTAAATACTAATGGCTTAACTAACCCAAATAAGAGATCTAATGTATTAAAATATCTAAAGTTAAAAAGAGCCCAAATAATATTTTTACAAGAAATGCATTTTTAAAAAAATCACACATTTATATGGAACTTAAGTGAATATATAACTCTTATTTCCTCATCATATAAATCAAGAATAAGAGGGGTAACAACCTTATGGAAAAAAAGTCCTCTTAAGCCCTAAAATTATACACAAACATGTAGATAATGAAGGTCTTATAACTATTATATTGAAATTTAGTAATAGAATATAGACATTAGCAAATTTATATTGGTTTCCTGGTATTGTGGTAGGAACCGTCAAGAGACATTTAGTTTAATAACAAGGATATCTAAAGGCAACTTAATAATAGCTGGAGATTCTAATTGTATCACTGATACATCAGAAACCACAAATAAGAAATCCCCATGCTTATCATCAACTGCAAAACTCCTAAAAAATGGATTGAGGCATTAAAATTTTGCGACACTTAATAATTCTGTATGAAGCAACTCATTACTATTTTCTCATCAAGATTATAGATTTGGAACCCAGACTAGAACAGATAAAATACATGTTTCCCAGGATCTTTATTCTAAAATCTCATCCTTTTCAATAATCCCATGCTTTTTCTCAGATCATAACTCTCTTATTTTGAAGATTAATTTAGATTTTAGACCATTAACACTAACTTTTAGAAACCCATTATATATTACTAAAGTTAAAGAATTTAAACAATGGCTAAACAGTGAACTTCAACTCTATTTGGATGTTAATTACAAACCAGAAGTAAGTATAATTATGTTATGGGATTCATTAAAAGCCTATATTTATGGTAAAACCCTTAGTTGGTTCAAAAACAAAATTAAAGAATCAGAATCAGAACTACAAGAACTACAAAATCAACTTTTACTATATAAAGCTAAAGGATTTTAATCTGTTTGAAAACAAAAAGAAAATAGAAGAATTAAATAAAAGATATAATGAAATACTAACCCATAAAACAAACTTAGCCATGGAAAGATTAAAAATAAACTCTTATGGAACTTCAAAGCATCTACATAATCTGGCCAAGAAAATTAAAATGCAAATTAAAGCTAATTCTATTGTTAACATCTTACATGAAGTTAAAGGTAAAAAAGTTTCGGAAATAGGTGATATTTTAGATGCATTTAAAATTCATTATACGAAGCATTATAAAAATGAAAGCACAAGAAAGGAACATTTAAATCTAGAAACTATTATTCCTAACATCAAGAAAATACCTAAAGAATTAAAATAGAATTGGAAATACCTATTACATATAAGGACATCACAGACAGAATTAAAGATAACTAAACAGGTAAGGCCCCAGGAGTTCTATATTAAATTGTCAACGGTCTACAACTTTGAACCACTAAACATCAACCACTAGTGATCGAAGTTGCAGAACATCGAACAATTTAAAAAAACAAAAACAAAAGGAAAGAAAATTAAAAGGGTTTAAGTGGGGGCAAGCCTCCCCTGCACCCCCCATGTGGGGGGTTGTGCCCCCCACACCCCCGATATTAAAATATACCAACTCTGAGATCGCGCTACAGCATAGCAAAGGAAAATCTTCCATTTCCTCACCATACTCCATTAAAGTGGGATCTCGGAGTTGGTATATTTAAGTAGTGGGGGGTATGGGGGTGCATGAGGGCTTGCCTCCCTGCTTAAAGCAGATACTTTTGTTTGTTTTTTTTTTGTTTTTTGTTTTTTTATCAGATATTCGAACTTTCAGAATTTTGATCATATGGGTGTGGCCATATGGTGTTCGAAGTTCTGAAACTTTGGTTATCTGATATAGACCCGGCCCCAGGTATAGATGGATTAATAGCAGAAATATATAAACTTTTCCCACAAATATAACTTTTTTGTTACATAAAATATTACTTGAAGTACAAACACATGCAATAATTTCCCCCTCATGGAGATACTCTTTAATCACTCCAATATTAAAAGATAACAAATACTCTAGCTATTATTGTTCTTATAGACCAGTATCATTACTGAATACTGATTACAAATTATTGTCACCTATAGTAAACAGAATAAAAATTCAAATATCTAAAGTAATTGATGATGATCAAACTAGATTCATATATAATAGGCACACCCCATGATAACATAAAAAGGATATTGACACTAACTGACTATCTAAATAGAGAAAATCAGGAAGCTTTGATAATTTAATTGGATATAGAAAAGGCTTTTGATTTTTAAATTGGGATTACTTAATCAAAGTACTAGAAATATTTGATGTTCCTCTCCCTTTTATAATGCTAATAAAACAGGTCTATGAAAAAACATAGCCTACTTTAAATTGGGACCCTTTACTTCAGACTCAATCCAGATACTAGAGGCACAAAACAAGGATGTCCTGTGTCACCCATTTCATTTGTATTAGCCATAGAAATACTTGCTATGTCAATAAGAAGCAACCCAAAGATAATAGGCATAGATATACATGAGCAGCATAGTTCTAAGATTAAGCTGTTTGCTGATGACGTCCTCCTTACCTTGACCAATTCGGAAGAAGTTCAAGATGAAATAGATTTATTAATAAAGGCATTTTATAATCATTCAGGACTTCATTTTAATAAATCAAAATACTAATAAATATAAAAGGGGAATACAAATAGATGGGAGTCGCATTATAGGCAAATAAGTCACTACTTTAAATTATTTAGGGATTGTTTTATGTAAAAACATAAATGAGACTTTAAAAGTTAATTATAGAAAGATTATAGATGTAATTAATTCCCTGGTGAACAAGTGGAATAATATATTTATAAATTTCGAAGATAGATTGCAACTGATAAAAATGCTATTGCTTCCTAAAATTCTGTACGTAGTTCAAGCTATATTGCTAATGCCTGGGAAATGTTATCTTAAGGAAATAACTTCAATATTATTGAAATTTCTTTGGCACCCAAAAAGAAATACAGTTGTGTTATCACATAAGACAATGGGATCAAGGAGGACTAAATTTCCCAGATATTGAATATTATATAAGAGCTACCTTACTTAAAAATCTGACAGACTAGATAAATCCTAAATATACATACAATTGGAAACTATTACATACTATTACATACAACTATAATATCAAATGAAAATAATTTCTCAAAAAATGCTTTAGTTATGGACAAAGAAAATAAATGATGGTATTCATTGAGTTTAAATCTACAATACAATATAACTAAAAGTACTAAATTAACCTAATTAACCACCTCTTTGATTATTTTAGGAAATTTATAAATATGAATATAGACTTAAAGACTTGGTTCATAACTTTAGTTCCTTTCAGTATTACTAAGACTTCTTATGCCTATTGAAGGAGACAGCATTAATGGAAATAAAAGTCAAAGAACTAAGAATATTTCCTAAGCCATTATTTAACAATCCATGGAAGAAAGTTTTGTCATTGCTAGACAACTTGAGCACGAAACCCAGCACGACCATCCAAAGGTACCAGCGAAGTAAACAGTAGAATATTCCAACAAATCACTGGAACCACCACGATAGTTAAAAGTTTTTATTTTAAAACAGAACGAGCGCTTTCACGCACCTAACAAGTGCGCTTCATCAGGTTACAATGAATAGAGGAAATATTCAAGTTTATATACAAACATTCACGCCCTAGTTAATAAGC
Organism: Protopterus annectens; assembly: GCF_019279795.1. NCBI lineage: Eukaryota > Metazoa > Chordata > Ceratodontiformes > Protopteridae > Protopterus > Protopterus annectens. The sequence continues at coordinate 50,530,825 of NC_056750.1, read as the reverse complement.
CTTTTTGGCGGGTAAGTCAAGTCCAATCTATCAATTTAGAGAGGACAAAATTTATTACATACATCCTAAAAATTATCAAAGTTAAAAATATATATAATAAAACATTATCACACCGCTCATCGTATAAAAATAGTATAAAAACTATCCATAATGATCATATGGTATATCTCATGAGATACTATCCTACTGTGAAGCAGTTAAACAAAATAATAACCTCCATTCACGGACACTCATATAGAGTGTTAGTAAGGTAGCATAGCATACCTACTTAGCAGCATTCCATACGTAGTCGAAAAAACTCTAAAGCATCTATTTCTTAAATAAAAATCTATAACATGTTCATAGTTAAACAAAATCAAAACATTACTACCAGCTTCTAAACTCAAAATCTCAGAACACAATATAGAGAATAAAATATATATAATACATAAAATATGTACATATACTTTGCCCCACACCTACATGAAAACGGATCTATAATGAACAAGTGTCAAAAAGACAAAAATAGAATAAAATGGGGACAGAGGGAGAGAGGAAGAGGAGGGGGGGGGAAAGAAATAGTGAAAGAAAAAGAAATAGATGTGGTAACTTTAGTTCCTTTCAGTATTACTAAGACTTCTTATGCCTATTGAAGGAGACAGCATTAATGGAAATAAAAGTCAAAGAACTAAGAATATTTCCTAAGCCATTATTTAACAATCCATGGAAGAAAGTTTTGTCATTGCTAGACACCTTACAATCAAATTCAGACTTCTCCAAAAGACATTTATATAAAATGTTATGACTTATTACCAATTGTTCAAATCCAATACTATTGACGTCAACCTGTATCAGGCTAAATGTAAATATTGCGTATAGTTAATCAAGTGCTCTATTTGTACTGTTTGTTATGTATTTGTAATCAAAACCTTTTTGTGTTATATTTTAGAAATAAAAAAAAATTATCTGAGCAAAAAATAAATAAATAAACGGTTAGCAGAACTTTCTTTTAGGATTAGGCAAGTATTTCATATAATTTGTTTCTCCGGATACTTGATTGTCAATGACATTACTACTGTAGATGACTTGAGATTCATTGAAATTTAACTGGGGAACCTAACAGGACACCAACCATACTTTGCTAGTTAATGTTTTGTCTTATATGGGGGAGATGTTCTATATAGTTTGGCCCCATTGACTCTTTTATCTAGGGGAGCATCAGCTGCAAATCGTTTACTGATTAATGAGTGGAGTTTGGATATGGATGTGTTTATCAATCTGGTAATGAGCTGCTCTACATATCTGTTGCTGTTTCCAAGATATATATTTTACTCATTTTCTTAAGTTTTTTATTACCTTCACGCTGTTTGACTGGCATGGAGATACTCAAATGTCTAAAATTAACTGGTAATAGACACTTTGTTCCATAATCATGTTCCTTGCTTTTTACAATTCTGAATGAAAAAGAGTTTAATTGGCAAACTATAAGTTTTTAATACTTCCAGCCTCCATTCATGTCTGGTATCATTCTGCTGTGAAAAATGCATTTATTGCTTATCCTGTTAATGAAGTAATTTTATAATATGGGGAACTGAACAGACAGTCAGTAAAGGGTCCCTATTGAAATGCCGGCACTAGAAATGCCAAATGCTGACATACAGAAAAAGAAAAAAAACAGATGGAAACTGCAGCAGTAGAGTAGATCTCAAACATTGCTCTTTTCCTTTCAACTTCTTGTTTTTCAGGGGGGACAATCCACACCCTCCACCCACCGATGTGGAGGGGGTGCTTGCCCCATACTGACCATATATTTGGCAAAAAGTGAATATTCGAAGAAATGGACATCTCAGATTTAACATATAAATCTGTTTTTTCAGTCTTTGCATTTTTGGGACTTGCTTTAGCAGGTCCCAACACTTCAAATGGTGATTCAAGGACTGCTCTTGCTCTGTTGCTTTATGCTGACAACTGTTAACAATGTGCAGACAGCTTTCTTTCTGGCACATCCCAGCCTCAGCTATTCAAATGTATCTTCTCACAAAATATTACAATCTGCATCTCTGTCCAGTTTAAATTAAACATTCTGATTGTTATTTCTTGGCATATCTTACTAAATGTCTGGCTTATGCTTTTCAGACTTCATTGTATCAACTTTTTCCACCTTAATAGTGATTAGCATAGGTATTTATTGGTAAATCAATCACAAACTAATTATCTGTTATTAAAATATCATGCAGCTCACAAAATTCAGATGATGGATTAATTCCTTAATTTAGTAAAATCAGCATCTATAGTTTCTAAAGGGTCATATGCAATTGTGAAACACAAATAGTGAATAATAGCAGAAAGGTGGAAAACAAGCTTAGAACTTTTTTTTTTTTGCAGAAAAAGCAGTTAACTTGTAGCTGGAATGCCCCAAATAGGGTTTAAACCCATGCAGCTTATGGAAGGAAGAAACTGTTGCAGAAAAAGGCAATGCCCCAAGACTGGAAAAATTCCCTTATTAGCCTCAACAAAAAGTTGAGATCTCTCATCAAAACCTCTAAAGCCAGCTATGAAGCCAGAATTGCGGCAGATACTAAAAGCAACCACAAAGCCTTCCACAGTTATATCAAGAATCTCCATGGCAATACCCGGATTTTCTCTGAGTTACTGCACAATGGTATCTCCTACATTGAGCCAACAGGTATTGCCAACATACTGGCTGAAATATTCAGTGCCATCTTTACCCCTCTCTCTCCCCCTGAAGGGCCAATCTCAATACCAGAAGAATGCCAGGAACCCAGCATTACTGCAGCATAGGTTAAAGCTGCATTGTCCAAGGCCAAGAATACAGCTTCCTTGGGACCTGACAATACCTAGCTGTGTTCTACATGAATTCTAAAATGAACTGGCACCAGATCTGTGTGCCCGGTTCACTCACAGCCTCACCTCAGGCTTTGTCCCTCCAAATGGCACACTGCTACAGTCATCCCTCTCCATAAAGGAGGAGCAACTACAAACCCTGGAAAGTATCACCCCATTAGCCTGATGAGTCTGATATGTAAGGCTATGAGTGCATCATCATGGACCTAATTAACGAGGATATAGGGAATCTCCAAACTCTAGATCCCATGCAATTTGATTTTGTGAAAGGTAGATCATGCCTACTCAACCTGGTTGACCTCTTTGAGTCAGTCTATACACTAACCACCTCCACCTCAAACGAACATAAACAAAAACACAAGAACAAAGCAAAGCTTCAAAAAGCACAACACCAGGGTGAAAAATTCTCAGGTAGTTTAGAATTAAACTACTTGAGAACTTTTCACCCTGGTGTTGTGCTTTTTAAAGCTTTGCTCTGTTCTTGTGTTTTTTCTTTGAGTCAATCACCAGAGCTGTGGATGAAAGTAAGGCAGTTCATACAGCCTACTTCTATCTGGCCAAGGCCTTTGATACAATTCCTCACTCAGGAATTACTGATAAACTCACCAAACTAGGCAACAACTCCTATATTGTTAAGTGGGCTGCAAACTGACTCACAGATAGAACCCACAGTGTGAAATTAGCAGACTCCAAGTCAGACTGCCGACCAGTCACAAGTGGAGTCCCTCAAGGATAGGTCTGGGTTCTCTCCTGTTTGGCATCTACTTTTCAGAAGTCCAGGCTAACACAGAGGGATGCTGGCTGACCAAGTTTAGAGACTACTGCAAGCTGGGAGCCATTATTAATTCCCCAAGTGATACAAACATCCTACAGAAAGGCCTCACTGAGACCAATGACTGGTGTCTAAACCATGGCCTTGAGCTTAATGCCAAAAAATGCGTTGTCATCCCCTTTGGGAAAAAATAAGTCCCCACTAATTACCACACTGATGGAGCCCACTGAACACTGAAGGCGTTATAAAAGATCTGGGGACACAGGTTGACAGCAACCTCTCCTTTTGCCACTGTGGTCAGAAAGTCCTTCTATGTGGCACATCTCATTACCAAGGGTTTTGCATCCAGGAAGAAAGAGGTCATCATTTCTCTTTACTCTTCCCTTATTAGACCAATCATAGAGTATAATGTCCCATTTGGCATGTACCTCACTAGACACATGCAACAGCTGGAGAGGCCACAAAAGTACCTCATGAAGAGGATCCTAGGCCTTAAACCCATGTCTTACATGGACAGACTCAAAAACTCCAGCTATTCTCTGTCTCATGTCGTCTACTAAAAGGCAATCTCTGTTAGACTTACAAAGCCATGTCTGACCCAGATCTGTTAGAAATGCTACATCTAAAGAAACCCCAATCCCTTCACACCACATGCTCCAGAGACCTCAATCTCATTACCACAATCAACAGAACATGCTGGAAGGACAGGTTCATAACCCAGAGACTGCCCATGATCTGGAATAGACTTCCCATACATGTCAAGCAGAGCACCTCATTGGCCCTCTTCAAGAGAAATCTTGATGAGTGGATGGGAAAATAGAAAGTTCACCCTGTGGATCACTCCACTTGCTCTACTTGATAGAGGCACTGGGAACTAACGTCGGGTGGCATAATGCCATGGTAATCCTATGGGCTAGGCTTGTAAAGGCTCTAGGGCCATTAGCCTAGTACACACCTATGAACCTATAAAGCCCACAAAATTAAATATTTTTCTAAATGGTTTTATGTATTTTATATTGATAAAGAGACAGGTGCTCACCATACAAACATATAACAGCATCAGGAAACAATTAAATCAGTAAATATGAAGATAATAAAATAAAATATATATATATATATATATATATATATATATATATATATATATATATATAAAGATTTTTTAAATAAAGAATGCTTTTTATACAGTCACTCTAAAAAGTAAAAAATAAGGAAGAAGAATGAAAACTCTGCAAAAGAAACAGACAAGTTGATTTCAGAAAAGCATTCGAGGTTGGTCTTGTTGATTGTGGCAATGAGGAACCAAAAGATGCAGCAGAAAATAGGAAAACCAGCCTCAAATACTTTCCTGAAATCAGCTTATCTGTGTTTCTTTTGCAAAGTTTTCATTCTTCTTCCTTATTTTTTTACTTTTTAAAGTGACTAAATAAAAAAAAAATTCTTTATTAAAAAATCTTTTTTTTATATTTTTATTTTTTACTGTTTTGTCTTTAAGTAAAATATCATGTGCTGCATATGAAATTGAAATCATAAGGGTTGTGATTCTGTGATATACCATAACATCTGAGAGTGGTGGGCATCTCAATGAATACCCTTTAAGCTATGTTTAACGTCATGACTGGTGATACCATCCAATTAAATTTACTTTTAACTTTGACTTCACCCATAGAAATTTGCTCACCTACCTAATGTCTCTAAGCCACAAATGTCGTAACTTACTCCTCTCAATTAATAAATGCTCAGGAACACTTCAGTCCCTTAGGGCCCAAAATACATCCTCTCATAATTTAAAATTTGTACCCTCAAGTCTAATACTTACAACTTTTTATTTTACAGTTTTCTTCTATAAAGACTAAACTAAATCTCCACTCTCTTTTTCTTTCCCCTTTACAAAGAAAATGTAATCACTGCCCTCTTTACTCCTTCCCCTATACTACAGTAAACTCTCAGTTAACTGGAATTCAAGCAACCAGAACTCTCAAGCAACCAGAAAAAAAACTGAAGAATTACAGAATTACAGTACAGTATGAACAATTCAGCTTTTCATGTGTTGCACTTTCTGTTTCCCCCATAGAAACAAACCTTACATTTTTAGAGTTTTAGAATTTTAAAAAGGACGATACAAATAAATCCCCTCTCCATAACCTGAGAACAAGTCAAACCAAACAAGTCAAATTGCTAAAATGTTAACAATTCCTCCATACGCACTCAGTCAAGTTTCCATCAGATTGCACATTCTCTCTCTGATCTCTCACATACACAGTCTCTTCAGCTTTCATACTTGCGTTCACTCAAATTAAAAGAACTACAACAAATGAGCAGGGTATAAAAATGCCTTGATTGAGACTGCACAACAATTTGTAGCTCATTAGCTGCTAAATGTTGCCATTGTTAACAACCAGTCAGTTGTAGGGTGATAACTGATCGGTTAGCACAGTCCGGAAGGTATGGGAAAGCCACAAGAAATCAAAACAACTTCCTGGTTCTCCAATGCGGCTTTCATTATATTTTGCCAGTTCTGTTTCTCAAATTGGCTGAAGAGTGTTGGGGATGGTATCAACAGAAGAAGTCCATGGGTCTCAGTGATACAAACAACTGCTTTCTCTTTTTGTTTTATGAATTTTTGGGGAAACAAAAAAGCACTCCTAGGCAGAGGTTCAACCTAGTAGAATCATCTTTTTTGTTTTTTCAGTTATCCACCCTAGAAATGCAGGCAGAAAATAAAATTAAAGCCTTGCACCTGGTAACAGTCACATCAGGAAGAAAAAAAAAATCTGTTTTATAATCACTGACTTCATTGCTTAGATTTCTTGAAGTGGAGACATCATCTGAAATTATTCTATTCCTGTTGTATTGTGTACGTGTATCAGAGCACTGAACATTGTTAAAGTTTACTTAATATTCTGTCATTTTAAAGTTCTGTGAGCTATAAACACTTGGATCTTTGGCTAATGGAACACAAAGCATACCTAAATGAATTCTTAGAGGGGGTAAAATAGTCCCTGGGGTCACTGGCCTAAAGACTGTAGACGTCATGTGTTCCATTTACTCCTCAAACATTGTGAATGTGCAGCCCTATGACATGAACCCTCCTGAAACTGTGTGTTTAGAGTAAGTCCACCTGACTGTGAGCTTTACACAGGCCTACTGCTAATTATGTCTTCAACAATAAAACAGACGTTTTTCTGAAGGCACAGGATGCTTTTAATAAATAATGGAAGTTCAGTCCAACTAAAACCACTTTTCAGAATCAAGTAAGGAGACTGATGGTCATGCTGTAAGAACGGGAATGATTGTGATTTATATAAATCTTCTTCTTCGTTTTTCGGCTTTTCCCGGTTGGGGGTTGCCACAGCAGATCACCTGTCTGCTCATGATTGGCAGGAGTTTTACAGTGTTGAGTTGCCAGCCTGGCGCCTAACATTCCACAGAAGGCGCACACGCATGCACACACTCACACCTAGGGCCAGTTTAGAGTGTCCAATCCACCTACAGCATGTCTTTGGGATGTGGGAGGAAATTGGAACACCCAGAGGAAACCCATGCGACCACAGGAAGAACATGCAGACTCCACAGAGAAGGCACCCCAGCCGAGGATCGAACCAGAGAACCTCTTGCTGTGAAGCAGCAATGCTAGCCACTGCACCACTGTGGCCGCCCATTGCGATTTATATAAATGAAAAAATTAAAATAAAAATTATTGAAAAAAAAAAGAATCAAGTAACTAGAGGTGAAAATCGAAACTTCATGAAAGTGATGTATGGTGTGAACAAAGTGGAATGCACAGGAGAACGCAGCATGTTGGAGAGGTAAAGGCTGTCCAGTGGACTTGTGGTGAGGTACATTATATGACACCGAAGTTCAGCATCTGCCTGCTGTTTTACAATCTCTCTGTTGCTGTGGTATGAGTGTACATCTACTGGCCATTGTCAGAATGCATTGGAGCCCCATTTCTATGCTTGGTTGCCTGTACTGGTACGCACCATATGGAGCTGTGGGAAGACCTATTATTAATCCAACCAACCATTCAGCAGTGTGGATGTATAACTGATTCTTTTTAGATTATAGTAGCAGTTTCTACTTTTTTTGTTATGGAGTCTGCATCGTCATCGCCCATGTGATTGAGAAATGGCTTGTCTAGTCAATTTTTATTGGTTGGAACTGTCCTCAAATATGCACCCACATTGTGTGTGTGTGTGTGTGTGTGTGTGTGTGTGTGTGTGTGTGTGTGTGTGTGTGTGTGTGTGTGTGTGTAAATACACACACATATTATGTGTGTGTGTGTGTGTGTGTGTGTGTGTGTGTGTGTGTGTGTGTGTGTGTGTGTGTGTTTAAGTGGTTGAACACTGTCATATGTCCATGAATGCTACAAAGGTAGTGAATGATCCATGATTGCTATGTACATGGTGGAAAGTATGCTATATATGTAGTTTGGTGTATCTGTGTGTATTTATCTGTTTAAGACATAGAGAGAGAGAGATAAGGATCCTGGTGAACAGAATATGCGTGTGTCCCTGCATAGTGAAAAGTGAGTGATTGGGGATTGCCATCTGTGTGGTTGGAAGTTCCCAGTATTTCTGGGTTTTGTGTTTACCAGTGAGTATATCAAGGAAAGGAGATGTGGAAGGTATGTGTTTGGTGTGCACTGTACAGAAAGTTGGAGGAAATGGCATTTTTGTAACTGTTTGCTGAGCAAATATAATTGCTGATTTGGGCTAAGACTTTTGCTCTATCATTCATAATCACTCATAAAACTAACAATTTTCTGAGACAAAGTGGTGGGTTACACTTAAATAACGTCAGTAATTACAGTTATAGAATTAGTTTACTTCAGGAAATGCATGATAGTTCTTATATGCACATATTCTGTCAAAGTCATACTTCTGATATTTTAAAAAATATCTCTGATTGTTCCCAATTATTTCTGAATTTGTTTCTGATTCTGGAGGTAAGAAACTGAGAGTTATGAGTGCGATCTTATCATACTTGTCATCTGTCCAGATTTTTGCAGAATGTACAGATTTTTCCTCATATTTTTATCTGTTCTGCATGCAGTTTGTGTTTTTGGGCAAATCATTGAGGATTGAAGTCAAATAATCCATGATACTTGAGTTTCAGATTTCATATCCTTCAGAAAATGCAAACGAATTCAAAACCTGTTATTCTAGCAACTTTCTAAGTTTACAGGAGCAATACTTAAAAGCTGTCCTATTTTTGGCTTTTGTGCCCCCAATTAGTTTTGTCTTTCTCCAGATTTTTGTGCTAAGAGGTTGAGAGGCATGGACTTTGAAGATTGTTATATAAGTTTTTGGCTTTGCTCCTACATAAGAAATGTGTTTTGTTTATTTAGGTGTGATTGAAGAGAGATATGTGCAAATGTGTGTGTGTGTGTGTGTGTGTGTGTGTGTGTGTGTGTGTGTGTGTGTGTGTGTGTGTGTGTGTGTGCTTACATGCACATTCATGTGTGTATGTGTAGAATTTCTTTCTTTTTAATTTTTATTGATTTTCATGAAATAAAACAAAACAAGAAATATGATATATAAATATGCACAATATATGTCTTAAAACATCATAACATGGAACAATAACTATTTACAATGTCCATAACAGATATAATGTCATTGATGTGATTACATTTTATCTAGTAGTTTTTCAAGCTTCAACCAAGTTGATTTCGTATGTGTTATCTCAGTAGTTCTTTCTGAAATAGTTTGCAGCTCCCTACTACATACAAGTTTAGCTAATAGTAAAAAACCTGTAAATGATAGGATTTTTTTACACTTCCAGTTTGATGTAATGATTTTTCTTGCAATTGCAAGCAAGGACCAAAGAAGGTGCACCTGTATTTTGGGGATATGTGTTGGTATCGGTGCATTTAACAGTAATAATGAGTCAGATACTTCACACTTGTCTGACCACAATGCTTTCATGAAATTTCTGAACTCTATCCAGAATGGAGTTACTATTTTATATGTAAGAAACATGTGTACCCAATTTGCACAAAGTATTTCCTCACATCTCCAACATTTATTAAGATTTTTTTTATATATCAAGTCCATCTTATGTGGGGAAATAAAGCTCCTATGGATGTATTTCCAAGTGAAGATTTTCCAAGAAGGGGATGACATTGTGCTTCTAATTTATTTAAGTACTAATTCTTTATCACTATCTGAAAAAATGGATTTGGTTATTCTCTCTGTGAAGTTCCATAAGGAGTCCTCTGGGATTTGCATATTGTTTCTTAAAGATTTATATATACTTGACAATGATAGAATATTATTAACATGCAAAGTGTTTATTTCACAAAGAAGAGAAAGTATTTTAGGTGAATGTGCTGTGCTGGTGATATGACATACTTTGAATTCATTAACTATGCATTCTCTAAATATTTGTATGTTCAACCAGTTGTGCTTTATGTTATACCTGGCCAAAAGAGAACATGGTTCGTGGATATTATTATTGCAGAGAAACTGGTGCAAGAAAACTAAGCCATTTTCTTCCATGACTTTTATTTTAGATACGTTGAAAGAGTCCAGACATGTCTTCATGTATGCTATGGGAAATATTAAAAATATTAAGCTTTTTGTCATATTATTTTTGTTTATTATCTTTTTAAAATTATCTAATATATAATTAGTGAACAGAGAAATTTTTTTATTGTTATTGGTATTGTAGAAATGTTCTTTGACAAGTACGATTTTTTTATTCTCTGAGAACAATATTTGTGTCTATGTCAGGTAATAAGATACTTACATGGAGATTTTTCCAATTAGAACTATATTTGGAGTTTAACCATTGGCTCATCACATTAAGTATGGTCAATTCCGCATAAAGTTCTAAATTTGGGAATGCTATTCAACCATCTTTCCAGCTTCTGTAATGCCAAGCATGGCTGATTCTTGGCTAATGAGGAAACCATAGGAAATTTATTAACATAGAATTTAGTTGCTTCATTAATTTTTTGGATGGGGAGGCAACTAAAGTTTGGAAGTAGAACAAAATGTTTGGGGATATGATCATTTTTATTAATGACAGCCTTTTTTCTATTGTGAAATACATGTTATTCCATCTATTTAAAAATTCCTTAACTGTGGATAATAGGTATTTGTAATTTGTTTTATTTGTTTGTATTATTCCAGTTTGGCTTTATGTATATTCCTAAGTACTTAATGGTGTAATTTTTCCAGTTAAAACTGTTGTGTTTTCTTAGTAAAGTGTTTACTTTTTATTTATTAATAATATTTCTGTTTTGGTGTGATTAAAGCTTAGGCCTGAAACCTCTTCAAAAACTTGCAGGGATTTTGTTATATGATCTATAGGGGAATCTATATTTCCAGTTGTTAGCATGACATAGTCCATAAAAAGTTGTATTTTAGAAATGTAGCTTGGACTAACAGAAAATCCCCTTATATTAGAATTTGCACTTATGAGGTTAGCTTGAGGTTCTATTGATAGGGAAAATAATAAGGGGGAGAGTGGGCAGCCTTGTTTAGTGCCTTTTAGGTTGTTGAGTGGACCTGATAAAAAAAGCATCAATTTTGATGTATGATATTGAGTTAACATATAATCTGTTAATTATATCGATAAAGTCAGGGGAGAAGTTATATACTTCTAATACTTTAAATAAATAGGACCAATTTACAGAGTCAAAAGTCTTGTTTAAGTCTAGGCTAATAATTGATCGTTCTATTTTTTTTCCTGTTAGCATGATCTACTAAGGAAAGGAGCCTGATAACATAGTCTTGTACTCTTCTGTTTAGGATGAAGCCTGTTTGATCATCACCTATTATGTTAGGCATCAGATGATTTAATCTGTTAGCTAATATTGATGTAAAAATGTTATAGTCCACATTTAACAGTGAAATGGGATGATATGAAGTTACTATTTTGGGGTCTTTGTCCTGTTTTAGAATAGGGGAAATCATAGCATATTTCCAGGAAGGGAATGAGCTTGTCTTTTTTCTGAATTCCTCAAAAGCTTGTAAAAGAATCTTTAATGTATCATCTGTGAGTACTTTATAAATGTCTGTTATTAATTCATCTAATCCTGGGGCTTTATTTTTCTTAAGGCTTTGAATCCTCTCTTTTAGGTCACAATGTTATTGGTTTGAGAAGTCTGGTATTCTGTTCTATTGATAGTTTGTTGCCTATGTTCTCATTTAAGAAGTTATCTTCTGGGTCATTGTTGATTTGTGTTATTTATTATTTCATAATGTTTTCTGAAAGTCTCAAGAATATCTTCTAAATCTGTTACAATTTTAGTTTTATTTTTAGTTTCATCAACAATTTCCCTTATATGTTTAACATTTGTTTACGTTTTTTGATTTCACAGCTAATCTATGCATGTTTTTTGGGTTAGCAGAGTAAGACTGTAATTTAATTCTTTCTAAATTTATTGATACTTTGTGATTAAGAATTTCCATGTAATCAAGGTTTAATTGTTTCAGTTCTGTATTTGTGTCTATGTCTTTATTATTTAGATTTCTTTTTAATTCATCAATTTTTGATTGTATTCTCGATAGCGTACTATCCCATTCCTTTCATTTGTTTAGGTACCAGGTTTTGATTTTACCAAAAATTTAAGATTTCAGCGTATCCCAGACAATAACTTTAGAAGTACTATCATTGTCATTTATGTCTAGAAATATTTGTATTTCTTTCAGTAACTATTCCTTAAACCCAGTTATCTTAACAATATATGCTGGCATTCTTTGCCAATATACTAGATGACTAGATTTCATGTGGATTTTCAAGAAAATAGCATTGTTGCTGGACATTGGACAGGAGCTAATGAAAACTTCCTGAATTTTTGAGAATAAATCTTAACCAATACCTTATTGATGGGAGTTTGTGTACCAAATCTGCATGAGTAATGTGTGTATTTTAGGGATTTGGTTCTATTTTTTCATAAATACCTCTTATATTTGAATTATTGATGAAGTTAAATCTTTTAGCAGGTGCAGCTATCTTAAACTTATCACATTTAGTAGTGTCACTTTCTGGAGAGAATACAGTTAAAATCACTTGCATATATTATTTCTCCCTTAGATCTGATTGCAAGTAAGTCAAGATATTTATTCGCTGTTGCAGCACCGACTCCGGGTATTCAATAAGTATTGGCTAATGTGATTAGTTTTTTATTTATTTCTAGAATAATTAAGCAGAACATGCCATTTTTGTCTGAATGTGTCAATTATTTTAGGTACTGGTAGTGTTTTCCTCCACAATATCATGGTGCCTCTTCTTTTGGTCCAAAAAATGAGATTCTGCAAGTATAGAGTAGCCCTTAAAAGACATCCTATTCAAATCTTCTTCTATTATATGAGTTTCCTGCAAGAATGCAATATCTACTTTCTTAGTTTTCAAATATTTGGTTAAGCTTCCTCTCTTTATAGGATTGTTGAGTCCATTTACATTTAAGGACAAACATTTATATGAAAACATTCCTATAGATTGTGTTAGTAAAGATTCTGTTATGAACATAACATGAACACTGACTATAACTGTAAAACATTTAAAACTATTTACAAGTCTAAACATGGAATATTTAATTCCTGGTTTAATGAGAAGTTCCTCAAAACCACCTTCATCCATCCTAAGAACAGTAATCTACATCCATTCTGTGCTACTGCCATTACAATAACTGTATAGAATGTAATAAGAAGTGAGAAAAATAAAAGGCCACTCCTTAGAATTGTTACTGATTTGAGTAGTGAAATATCAAAGTCTGTGAAATTAAAGTTAATAAGTTATTTGTGATAGTTATGTATATTAGAAGTAATTATCATTGTACAACCAAATCACAGAGTAATTTTTAAACAAAAGACCTAGTGTATCATTACCGGAGTAGGAAAATAGTAATGCCTTTAGGTAGCTTATGTTTAGCTATGAGTCTAAAAAGTTTTCCAGATAGAGTTAATAAAAAACATGGAACTATCAACAAGTTTAAGTAAAAGCTATTAAGATTTAAACTAGCGAGCACAATAGCTATCCAAATAACTAGTAAGTAACTCTCTCTGTAAATTAATAAGAACAGGTATTGCAAGTCCTGGCAATAACAACTGAAGAGATTACTAATATCTGACTTCTGTACATATTATTCTAGGGACAAATATAAACATGCACATGTATAGATGGCTCAGACAACACAGTAATATGTAACAGATGAACAGCAAATGCTATAGATGCACAGACAAAGTAGGTTTGAGTACCTCAGACCCCTATATACTGTTATGCAAACATAACGGGTTGCAAAATTGCTGTCAGCAATAAAAATGTTTCAATACATGTGCAAGGTTGAACACAACAAAATGGAAAGAGTTTACATATCTAGGTACATATTATAAGGGTGGTTGTGTGTTAGTCATATAGAGCTATACCTATGTATAGCTAGATAAAACAATGTATATGAACTACAAATCTATAACAAAGTTCATGATTACTGACCTGTCCATACATATCTTAGAATAAGCTATATTCAAAAAGGTTAGTTATTAAAGCTAGATAACAAAACAGGTATCTAGAAACTGGTAAGTAACTCTCTGTAAATTTATGAGAGCTGGTACTTTTTTTTACATATCATAGTTAAATAAGAACCTTGGTCTTTTAAAAGCATGCAAATCTTACTTTCACTAAACTAGGGATATAAATAAGTTAGTTAAACTGAGGAAAGCACAATAATTATCATAAACAGAAAAGGAAAGAGATACAGACAAATAAAAAAAAAATCTTTCTGTATGCTAAATATTTTCATTAACTGAACACATAGAAGCCTTTCTGCAAACCTATCTTTGAATTTCAGTTAAAAGCTTGTTTAAATATCCACATTGTTACAAGTAATTAAAACACTGACTATGCATTTTAACAAGTCAAACTATCATTTACCATTAAAAAAAGTTTCTATAACAATGTGCAGCATTTACCACTTACTTAAAGGAAATCCTTTCATTTCTTAATAGTTCTTTTGTTCTCAGCAATTCTGTGGCATTAACTTCCTTATTCTCCTCAGATAACATCATCTGAGCATGTTGAGAGGTCAAAGGTCATGCATGTCTATTCATGCTGTTACAGTGATGTAATCAGTTGACAAAAAAGTAGGAAGTGTTCTAGACTTGAGAAAGAGCACTTTTGAAGCTCTTTGATTTTTCGGCGGCAAAATACAGCACAAAGGTAATTTAAACAAGTAGATTGTGCTCAAGAATGTTGTATGGCTCTCATGCATAGCAAAAAAAAAAAAAAAAACAGGCAGAGAGTTGTGTATAAAATACTTCTTTTTGAACAGTAAATCTGTACACTGTAAAGTCCTCTTTCCCCTTCCACTTCCCTCAGCTTTAATATACTTTTTTTAAATATAAAATTAGCACTATTTACATATTAAATCAACACTTTCTGCCATCTATCTCATATTAATTTAAAGAACCAAAAGTCTGTGTAGAATGGCTGTGTGGTCACAGCAGATATATACTTTGTGTAGAAATCTTATTATAACTTTATTTGATGGGTATAGTGTGTTAATTGTAATAAGTTTAAATGGAAGTAATGTGAATCATTTGCATACTGTGAAGCTGTTGTTTGAAGGCTTTATTTGCTGACTGTGTCTGTGAGATTAACAGAACAGTGAGAATGGATAGGAAAGAGAGGAGAAAAAAAGAATCAATAAGTGCTGGGTAGCAGTATTATGGTACCATTGATGTAATGCATAGCCTGCATAATAAATGTTTGCTGTAAGGTGTTTATATTACTGCAGCTTATTTTTAAGTAAATATTTAAACAAGTTTGTTTATATTGAAGTACTTAGCAACTGTATATATTATTATGTAAAATAAAGGGAAAAGAATGAAAAACAAAAGAAAGTAAGAAAAAGGAAAGCAGTATTGAGAAACAGAAAAAGGTAATATAGAAGAACGCAGGCTTAAGTATATATATATATTTACTAAATACGTAGAAAGTGTGTACCTTATGATTCCATTTGTATCCTGTGTTTTCAGATGTATTGTTTGTTAATAAGTTTTGAGAGTGATGTTTTTTATACTATTTCCCCTTAAGCTTCTTACTAAATTTGTCAGCTGTAGTTATTTTACCATTAGCAGCTTGTCTTTTTAGACTGGGCAAAGGAAGGTCCATTTCTTCTACTCTCTCAAGTAAGTTGCTTTTCCTCATGAAGACTGATGCTTCTTCAAGAGAACTGAATTTTTTTGACCATCCAAGAGTGTAATTTTGATTCTGGCTGGAAATATTATCTGAGCTTTAATGTTGGATTTTTTTTAAGTCTTTAATAAGTAGGACACACTTTTCTCTTTCTGATCACAACTACTTATCTTGATATCGTGAACAACTTTATCAAAAGAAATCTTATTTTTTTCAATTATTTACCAACATATTACCTGTCAGAAGTTCTGTCACCAGTTACAGACTGAAGCAGCTATGAGTCGCTCGAAGACATCTCTACAAGACAGCACTATGAAAAAGGAACTTCAAACAATGATCACATGCATTCAAGACCTTTCTATAAAGATGGATAATTTAAAGAAGATTATGGAAAATATGAAGAAAGAAAGCAAAAAACAAATTGATGACTTAAAGGAAATTATTACTGCTCACTCTGACCAAATAGCAGCTATAGAAGAATCAGTAAGTGAAATAGCTGGCAGGCAAATGGAAAATGACAACCAGATAAACGTTTTACTAAAACAAAATAACCAGTTACTAGAAAAGGTGGAAGACCTAGAGTGTAGATCCAGAAGAAACAACATTAGGATCTATGGAGTTCCAGAGAAATGGAAGGAAATAATACGATTCTCTTCCTAAATGATTGGCTTCAAAAAATACTAATCCTCCCTGAAGCTTTATCTTTTGGAATCAAGAGAACCCACAGGTCCTTGTCATATACACCCCCATCAAAAAATTCAACAGCGGTGAGATCCATCATTGTAAAATTCCTATCTACACAAGAAAAAGACTTAATACTAAGAGCTGCATGGTCAGGAAATCCAGTCCAAGTCGATGTGTAGAAATTCTGATGTGTAGATGAGTTGACAAGCTTGCTTAGTCAAGTTATTTTTCATTAAGTGTCTCTCAACTAGGCTACCATTTTTTTCATTTTTTATACATCTTTATTAAGTATCACTTAAGACATAGGTAAACACACATTAACAGAAAATAAAACAAACTATTTTAACATTTTTTTCATTTAAATACAATATAAATCACATATATTTTGTTTGCTACAATCATCAGTCCAACATTACAACATTTGTAGAATTCCTGCCTTCCCTTAAACATTACCCCTCCTGCTCCTGAACATTATTATACATTCATTGTTTTGACAATTTCCATTTACTTCTGTGTAATTTGCTCCTTTCCTTTTCTAAAGATCTCATCTCTAGCTCTCTCGTCTCTTTTATATTTAATATCTCAAATACAGTTGATGTGGACTTTCTCGTCTCTTTTATATTTAATATCTCAAATACAGTTGATGTAGACTTTCTCGTCTCTTTTATATTTAATATCTCAAATACAGTTGATGTAGACTTTCTCGTCTCTTTTATATTTAATATCTCAAATATTTATTTATTTATTTATTTATTGCAGTTGGTTTACCAGGATAGTCCATTGGGCCATAAAGAACCCATTTTCAATGGAGTCCAGGGGAGAAAAGCTCCAAAACAAACAAATATACATTCAACAATTTACATTAACAATCTAGGTACAGAGAGTTATTGGTACTATTTTGGCAGGAAAAAGCAAAACTTATCACATGTATAATAGCAGTCATAACAGTTAATACAATTAAGAAGTGACCTACAAGTAATAGAGACAAATTAATAGAGATTAGAGAACAAAGATAGTAGGTACATAAAGTAGGATATGGTATTGAAGGAGATTTAGTAGAGTTAGTTATGTGGGGTGGGAGCAAGAGCATTCCCACTGTGTTGCTAGATGTAAGAAGAGAGACTTTTTG
Source organism: Protopterus annectens (assembly GCF_019279795.1). NCBI lineage: Eukaryota > Metazoa > Chordata > Ceratodontiformes > Protopteridae > Protopterus > Protopterus annectens. The sequence continues at coordinate 50,513,249 of NC_056750.1, read as the reverse complement.
AAGGTGAAGTGGTTAGAGGTGGTGTGAATGAGTGGTGGTAGGGAGTTCCAGAGGCGAGCGAGGCTGAAGGAAAGAAGGTTTTTTCCTGGTGGATAAGTAGGTTTATGCACTTCAAGTAGATTTTGATTGTTTGACCTTAGAACTCTGCTAGGTAGGTGCATTTTAAAGGCAGAGGAAAGGGAGGGACAGAGTGAGGGGTTTAGAATAAGCTTATGGGCTAGAGTTAGTTGGGTGTAAGTTAGTTGATTGGGAAGTTCTAGCCATTCTAGCTTATGGAGGGAGACACAGTGGTGAGTAGAGGACTTATGGCTGGTGGCGAATTTTGCAATTTTGTTATAGCAGGAAGTAAGCTGTTTTTTTAATGAGGACTGAAGATTAGTTAGTAGTGGGGCACCATAGAGAAGGGAGGGGATAAGAAAGGAGGAAGAGAGAGAGATTTTAGTGTCAGATGTGAGGTAGGCTTTCTGTCTATAAAGCATGCCAAGTTTTTGATGTGTTTTTTTAATGTTTATTTGCAGGTGGGAGTTGAATTTAAGTAGGTTGTCAATTTGGACCCCAAGTAGTTTAGTTTCTGATACTATTTCAAGGGGTGAGTTGTTTTGACTAGTAATTAAGAATGTACTCATGTCTGGAGGGATAACTTTTGAAGGAGTAAATAACATTAGTTTGGTCTTGGTGGCATTGAGAGCTAGGTGATTACTTAGCATCCATTGCTCTGTGGAAGAGAAAGCATCTTGGGTAAGTTTTTGTAGTGTAGTGATAGAAGAGGCAGAACAGATGATAGTAGAATCATCTGCATATTGGATGATGCTAGAGGAAGGAATTGATTTGTAGAAGTCATTTATAAATATATTGAAGAGAAGAGGACCCAGTATGGAGCCTTGTGGCACTCATGTGGGGGTACTAAGGAAAGAGGAGGTAGCTTTTTTCCATTTTACAGCTTGATTTCTGTTAGAAAGGTAACTAGAGAACCAGCTCAGAGAGGAGGAAGATAGGTGGAGTTTGGAAAGTTTAGTTAAGAGCAGGTTGTGTGAGATAGTGTTGAAGGCTTTGGAGAGGTCGAGAAGCAAAGTGGATACAATTTGGCCAGAGTCACGGGCTTTATTTACAGTTTCAAGGAAGGAGAGGAGGGCAGTCATAGTACTATGATTAGGTCTGAAACCATGCTGTGTAGGGGTAATGAGATGGTTGTCTAGGAGGTGAGGAAGAAGTTGAAGTTGGACACATTTTTCAAGGAGTTTAGAAATGGGGGGCAGGATGGCTATGGGACGAAAATTGCTAATGTTATTGTTGTTGCCCCCTTTGTGTAGAGGTATAATAAAAGCTTGTTTCCAGATTTGGGGAACTGTGCATTCTTGAAGGGAGTGGTTAATTAAGATGCTAATGGGGTAGGCAAGAGTTTTAGTGGCTGCACTGAGAAAGTAAGAAGGGATATTGTCAGGAGCATTGGTACATGGTTTCAATTTCTGAAGAAGTTTCTTTATAGTAGATGTAGGTATAGGATTTAATGAGAAGAGGGTACAGTCAGAAGAGGGGGAATTTTGGGGTAGTGGAGATGAGGATGGGGTTTGTGTAGAAGAGGAGGAAGAGGGGTTAGTGGGTGTGGAATAGGGTGTGGAAGTGGAGAGAGGTGTTTGAGAATGAAGAGGTCAATTTGGAGATGGAGTCGATAAAGAAGGAATTAAATTGTGTGGCTAAATCAAATTCTGGAGCATTTGGATCTGGGGTGGGAGTAACTGGTTTGCTGGGGTGGAGGAGAGTAGAGATCCCTTTCCAGAATTTTTGAGGGTTGTTTTTATTATGGTTTTGGAGTGTTGAGAAGTAGTTTTGACGATCAGAAGTAATCAGTTTCTTTGCTTTATTTCGGAGCATTTTATATTCGTTTAGGAGTGGTGCTGACTTATGTTTTTGGTAGCGTGCCCAGACTTTATCTCTCTGTCTCATGATAGCAAGGGTAGTTTTGGAGAGCCATGGGGCTGATTTGGTTTTATTCTTTTTGTCCGTAAGGGAGCTTGGGAGTCTAGTAATTTTAAGAATGTTGAGTTGAAATATGAGACTGCATTATCAAGAGGTAGTATTTTTAGACAATTCCAATTAATTGCTTGTAATGAGTTTGAAAAGGTTATTGGGTTGAATTTTTTTTGGTCACGGAATGTGATATAGTTATGGGTTCGTTGAAGGACAGTAGGAAGCCGGTAGGTAAAGGTGGGTGTGTGGTCACCAAGTGGGTCGGGAAGAGTGCCGCTGTTGCTGAAATAGAGAGGATGGGAGACTAGAATCCAGTCCAGTATACTCCCATTGGACAGTTTTTTTGCAGGATAAGTTACTGAAGTGATCAGTTGTGAGAAATTATAGAGGTTGATGTTCGTGGAATTTGTAGGACTGGATAAGGGCCCAGTTAATGTTTACATCTCCTAGGATTATGGTTTCATTACTAATGTTAGTGGATAGCCAGGAAAGGATAAGTTCAAGTGTGGAGATATCATCCCCAGGGGGGATGTAAAGGGAAGCAATGCATATGTGTTTATGATTATTGATTTGTAGTAGGGTCAGGAGAAGTTCGGCGTTGTTGAAGTGTGGAATAGGTTTATTGTAGGGAGTAACTACTAGGGAGGAAGAATATAGAAGGGCTACTCCTCCACCTTTTTTGTGAGGTCTGTCTTTTCTTATGATAGAGAAGTTTGGAGGAACTATTTCAGAGTCTCTAATGTGTGGTTTTAGCCAAGTTTCTGAAATAGTCAGGATATCTGGCTTATTGTGTGTGAGCCAAGCATGAAGGTTTGGGACTTTGTTTACTATACTTTGGGAGTTTAGGGAAGTAAATAATAGGGATTTATTAATATTGGTTTTAGTGGTAGGGCCTGGATTAGGATGGATGTCTCCAGAGATGAGAGTGCTAATCAGATGTAGTATGGAGTAGTTAAGGTGAGTAGTTAGCAAGGAGATGAGATTGGGTTATTTTGTGAATTGGAGGGCTTTGCTAGCAGTTATGGTAATAAAGTTAGCATGGTAGTAGATCAATTTGTGTCGAAAAAGATGGAGGTTTTCTGAGGGGAATAAGTAGGGGGAAATAAGAGAGTATGCGGGTAAGAAAGGTGAGTTGTGAGAATTTGTTGTGTGAAAGGGTTGGGGATGGTGGAAATAGTAGGCTGAGAAAGGTGGTAGATAGAGGATAAGGAGAAAAGTAGTAATAGTGAAAGGAAGAGGACGGATTGTTTGGAAAGCATGATGAGGAAGAGTTAATAGAATAGTAGTATTTAAATAAAGAAGTAAGATCTATAGGGGGTTGTAAGTGTTTAGGAACTAGATAAACTCTAGATAGAAGTTGGAGAATTAGATTGTGAAATATGTAGAGGTGATAGGTGGTGGATAAGATGTTTATAAATGTAGGAGAGATAAGTTAGTTATGGGGTAGTTATGTTTAAAAGTATAAGATTGGATGTGGAAACAGAGTAGAGATTTGAGTGGGTGTGTAGGAATCTAATGTTTTAGTGGGATAGCTGAGGTAGATAATTAGATGCAAAAGTGGGCGGGGAAGGGAGGTGTGGTAATTGGGTATAAGTGTTTGATTGGATAAGGGTTGTAGAGGGTGTGGCTATGGGAGAAATAAAGGTAGATGCACTGGGGGTAGATGGGATTTGGGGGTAGGGTAGGGGAGCGGAGTGAGCCCGTAGGGCAAACGGAGCGGGAAGAACCAAAGAGGTCCAGAGAGGAGCCGGAGTCAATCAGTAAAAGGAGGTTTACAGAAGGGTAAGTAGAAAGGGAGAAAGATCTGGAGTGTTGGACGAGAATGAAGTATGAGAGGAGCCGGAGTCAATCAGTAAAAGGAGGTTTACAGAAGGGTAAGTAGAAAGGGAGAAAGATCTGGAGTGTTGGACGAGAATGAAGTATGAGAGACAGGAGATAGAGATTAGGAAAGAGAAGTTACAGCTAGAGTGGGCTAGAGGAGTTTGGGAGATGCAGTGAAAGGGGAGAAGCTTAGGGTCTAAGAGAAAAACATGAAAGCCTGCAGAGAAGTTTGTGAGGGAGGGTGTTATCAAGTGTATGAAACAGAGACAGGACTTGTACCACTTAGGATATCCTTGGGGCAGTACTTGGAGTAAAAGAGGGCAGCTGGTGTGGATCGGGGGGGGGAGCTAAGGCTGCTGGCTGTCCTGGCAGGCTAGA